>NW_025746484.1:80000-109658 GCF_021184085.1 Oncorhynchus gorbuscha
TATAGTCCTTTAAAGAGAGGCCCGTTAGCGGCCCCTATAGTCCTTTAAAGAGAGGCCCGTTAGCGGCCCCTATAGTCATTTAAAGAGAGGCCCGTTAGCGGCTCCTATAGTCATTTAAAGAGAGGCCCGTTTAGCGGCCCCTATAGTCATTTAAAGAGAGGCCCGTTAGCGGCCCCTATAGTCATGTAAAGAGAGGCCCGTTAGTGGCCGCTATAGTCATTTAAAGAGAGACTGTTGATGGTTCTATAGTAATTTAAAGAGAGGCCCGTTAGTGGCCCCTATAGTCATTTAAAGAGAGGCCCGTTAGCGGCCCCTATAGTCATTTAAAGAGAGGCCCGTTAGCGGCTCCTATAGTCATTTAAAGAGAGGCCCGTTAGCGGCCCCTATAGTCATTTAAAGAGAGGACCGTTAGCGGCCCCTATAGTCATTTAAAGAGAGGCCCGTTAGTGGCCCCTATAGTCATTTAAAGAGAGGCCATTGATGGTTCTATAGTAATTTAAAGAGAGGCCCGTGTTTTGGGCGTGTTGCGTTTACTATTTAAGGAAGCTGCCTGTTGAGGACTTGAGGCATCTGTTTCTCAAACTAGACACTCTAATGTACTTGTCCTCTTTGCTCAGTTGTGCACCGGGTCCTCCCACTCCTCTTTCTATTCTGGTTAGGGCCAGTTTGCACTGTTCTGTGATGGCAGTAGTACAAGATCTTCAGTTTCTTGGAAATTTCTCACATGGAATAGCCTTAATTTCTCAGAACAAGAATAGTCCGACGAGTTTCAGAAGAGAGTTCTTTGTTTCTGACCATTTTGAGCCTGTAATTGATGCTGATGCTTTGTGGGTTAGCAGTCTGTACAGAAATGGTGCACGCAGATATTTAGTGTTCAAGTTACTCAGTGGTTATAAATGAGACCCCGGGTGTCTCTAGAACATTCCAAGTCGGGGTTGGGACCCCTATTGGAGGCACAGGGGAACTGCAGTGGAGTCCCCACATACAAAATGTACCTTTTTTTTGTTGCGAAAGAAAAATGTGTGTGTGTGTGTGTGTGTAGCCTGGAGATGTGTGATAAGCAGCAGAACTTCACCTTGTGTCCTGTGTGTGTGTGTGTGTGTGTGTGTGTGTGTGTGTGTGTGTGTGTGTGTGTGTGTGTGTGTGTGTGTGTGTGTGTGTGTGTGTGTGTGTGTGTGTGTGTGTGTGTGTGTGTGTGTGTGTGTAGCCTGGAGATGTGTGATAAACAGCAGAACTTCACCATGTGTCCTCTGTGTGACGGAGTGTGTGACTACTGGCACCTGTCCACCGCCTGTGGCACCGCCCGCGCATCCCACCTGTTCGACAACCCTGCCACCGTCTTCTTCGCTATCTTCATGTCCCTCTGGGGTATGTATTAATGTTCTGTTACCCCTTACTACCCCCATCTTCATGTCCCTCTGGGGTATGTATTAACGTTCTGTTACCCCTTACTGCCCCTTACTGCCCCTTACTACCCCTTACTACCCCCATCTTCATGTCCCTCTGGGCTATGTATTAACGTTCTGTTACCCCTTACTGCCCCTTACTGCCCCTTACTACCCCTTACTACCCCCATCTTCATGTCCCTCTGGGGTATGTATTAACGTTCTGTTCCCCTTTACTGCCCCTTACTACCCCCATCTTCATGTCCCTCTGGGGTATGTATTAACGTTCTGTTACCCCTTACTGCCCCTTACTACCCCTTACTACCCCTTACTGCCCCCATCTTCATGTCACTCTGGGGTATGTATTAACGTTCTGTTACCCCTTACTGCCCCTTACTACCCCTTACTGCCCCCATCTTCATGTCCCTCTGGGGTATGTATTAACGTTCTGTTACCCCTTTACTGCCCCTTACTACCCCTTACTACCCCCATCTTCATGTCCCTCTGGGGTATGTATTAACGTTCTGTTACCCCTTACTACCCCTTACTACCCCTTACTACCGCTTACTGCCCCTTACTGCCCCCATCTTCATGTCCCTCTGGGGTATGTATTAACGTTCTGTTACCCCTTTACTGCCCCTTACTACCCCTTACTACCCCCATCTTCATGTCCCTCTGGGGTATGTATTAACGTTCTGTTGCCCCTTACTACCCTTACTACCCCTTACTGCCCTTTACTACCCCCATCTTCATGTCCCTCTGGGGTATGTATTAACGTTCTGTTCCCTTTACTGCCCCTTACTACCCCTTACTACCCCCATCTTCATGTCCCTCTGGGGTATGTATTAACGTTCTGTTACCCCTTACTGCCCCTTACTACCCCTTACTACCCCCATCTTCATGTCCCTCTGGGGTATGTATTAATGTTCTGTTACCCCTTACTGCCCCTTACTACCCCTTACTACCCCCATCTTCATGTCCCTCTGGGGTATGTATTAATGTTCTGTTACCCCTTACTGCCCCTTACTACCCCTTACTACCCCCATCTTCATGTCCCTCTGGGGTATGTATTAACGTTCTGTTACCCCTTACTGCCCCTTACTGCCCCTTACTACCCCTTACTACCCCCATCTTCATGTCCCTCTGGGGTATGTATTAACGTTCTGTTACCCCTTACTGCCCCTTACTACCCCTTACTACCCCATCTTAACGTCCCTCTGGGGTATGTATTAACGTTCTGTTACCCCTTACTGCCCCTTACTACCCCTTACTCCCTTACTACCCCCATCTTCATGTCCCTCTGGGGTATGTATTAACGTTCTGTTACCCCTTACTACCCCTTACTGCCCCTTACTACCCCTTACTACCCCCATCTTCATGTCCCTCTGGGGTATGTATTAACGTTCTGTTACCCCTTACTGCCCCTTACTACCCCTTACTACCCCCATCTTCATGTCCCTCTGTATGTATTAACGTTCTGTTACCCCTTACTACCCCTTACTACCCCCATCTTCATGTCCCTCTGGGGTATGTATTAACGTTCTGTTACCCCTTACTGCCCCTTACTGCCCCTTACTACCCCTTACTACCCCATCTTAACGTCCCTCTGGGGTATGTATTAACGTTCTGTTACCCCTTACTGCCCCTTACTACCCCTTACTACCCCCATCTTCATGTCCCTCTGGGGTATGTATTAACGTTCTGTTGCCCCTTACTACCCCTTACTACCCCTTACTGCCCTTTACTACCCCCATCTTCATGTCCCTCTGGGGTATGTATTAACGTTCTGTTCCCCTTTACTGCCCCTTACTACCCCTTACTACCCCCATCTTCATGTCCCTCTGGGGTATGTATTAACGTTCTGTTACCCCTTACTGCCCCTTACTACCCCTTACTACCCCCATCTTCATGTCCCTCTGGGGTATGTATTAATGTTCTGTTACCCCTTACTGCCCCTTACTACCCCTTACTACCCCCATCTTCATGTCCCTCTGGGGTATGTATTAATGTTCTGTTACCCCTTACTGCCCCTTACTACCCCTTACTACCCCCATCTTCATGTCCCTCTGGGGTATGTATTAACGTTCTGTTACCCCTTACTGCCCCTTACTGCCCCTTACTACCCCTTACTACCCCCATCTTCATGTCCCTCTGGGGTATGTATTAACGTTCTGTTACCCCTTACTGCCCCTTACTACCCCTTACTACCCCATCTTAACGTCCCTCTGGGGTATGTATTAACGTTCTGTTACCCCTTACTGCCCCTTACTACCCCTTACTACCCCCATCTTCATGTCCCTCTGGGGTATGTATTAACGTTCTGTTACCCTTTACCCCTTACTGCCCCTTACTACCCCTTACTACCCCCATCTTCATGTCCCTCTGGGGTATGTATTAACGTTCTGTTACCCCTTACTGCCCCTTACTACCCCTTACTACCCCCATCTTCATGTCCCTCTGGGGTATGTATTAACGTTCTGTTACCCCTTACTACCCCTTACTACCCCCATCTTCATGTCCCTCTGGGGTATGTATTAACGTTCTGTTACCCCTTACTGCCCCTTACTGCCCCTTACTACCCCTTACTACCCCATCTTAACGTCCCTCTGGGGTATGTATTAACGTTCTGTTACCCCTTACTGCCCCTTACTACCCCTTACTACCCCCATCTTCATGTCCCTCTGGGGTATGTATTAATGTTCTGTTACCCCT
Organism: Oncorhynchus gorbuscha; assembly: GCF_021184085.1. Classification (NCBI taxonomy): domain Eukaryota; kingdom Metazoa; phylum Chordata; class Actinopteri; order Salmoniformes; family Salmonidae; genus Oncorhynchus; species Oncorhynchus gorbuscha. The sequence goes on from NW_025746484.1 coordinate 84,098, forward strand.
TACTGCCCCTTACTACCCCTTACTACCCCCATCTTCATGTCCCTCTGGGGTATGTATTAAATTTCTGTTACCCCTTACTACCCCTTACTACCCCCATCTTCATGTCCCTCTGGGGTATGTATTAACGTTCTGTTACCCCTTACTGCCCCTTACTGCCCCTTACTACCCCCATCTTCATGTCCCTCTGGGGAATGTATTAACGTTCTGTTACCCCTTACTGCCCCTTACTACCCCTTACTACCCCCATCTTCATGTCCCTCTGGGGTATGTATTAACGTTCTGTTACCCCTTACTACCCCTTACTACCCCCATCTTCATGTCCCTCTGGGGAATGTATTAACGTTCTGTTACCCCTTTACTGTCCCTTACTACCCCTTACTACCCCATAGTACCGCCCCCTCCTGTCCATCAGTCTGTATGTCAGCCAGTCAGCTAGCTAGTCATCCCATCAGCCAGCCAGCTTGTCAGCCAGCCAGCCGTCCCGTCAGCCAGCGAGCCGCCCCGTCAGCCAGCGAGACACCCCTTCAACCAGCGAGCCATCCCGCCAGCCAACCTGCCAGCCAGCCCATCAGTCAGTCAGCCAGCCCGTCAGTCAGCCAGCCCGTCAGCCAGCCAGCCAGCCCATCAGTTAGCTAGCCCGTCAGCTAGCCCGTCAGCCAGCCCGTCAGCCAGCCCGTCAGCCAGCCTGTCACCCATCCCATCAGCCAGCCCGTCAGCTAGCCAGCCAGCCAGCCAGCCAGCCAGCCAGCCAGCCAGCCAGCCAGCCAGCCAGCCAGCCCATCAGTTAGCCCGTCAGCCAGCCCGCCCTTCAGCCCGCCCGTCAGCCCGCCCGTCAGCCCGCCCGTCAGCCCGTCAGTTAGCCCATCAGTTAGCCCGTCAGCGAGCCCGTCAGCCAGCCCGTCAGCGAGCCCGTCAGCCAGCCCGTCAGCCAGCCCGTCAGCCAGCCCGTCCGCCAGCCCGTCCGCCAGCCCGTCCGCCAGCCCATCCGCCAGCCCGTCCGCCAGCCCGTCAGCCCGTCCGCCAGCCAGCCCGCCCGTCCGCCAGCCCGTCCGCCAGCCCGTCCGCCAGCCCGTCCGCCAGCCCGTCCGCCCGTCAGCCTGTCCGCCCGTCAGCCCACCCGTCCGCCAGCCCGCCCGTCAGCCAGCCCGCCCGTCAGCCAGCCCGTCAGCCAGCCAGCCCGTCAGCCAGCCAGCCCGTCAGCCAGCCAGCCCGTCAGCCAGCCCGTCAGCCAGCCCGTCAGCCAGCCCGCCCGTCAGCCCGCCCGTCAGTCAGCCCGTCAGCCAGCCCGTCTGTGGGGGGCCAGGTCTGCGTATTATTAGACACAGTAGGACCTCTGGGGGTGTAACCAGAGTGTAACCCCCCGCTGCTCTGCTAACACTGTCTCAGGTTTCCTCTGCTAGAGTTGGTGGACTCATTTTCACATGTCTGTGATCATGTCTGTGTGTGTCTGTGATCATGTCTACGTCTGTGTGTGTCTGTGATCATGTCTGTGTGTGTCTGTGATCATGTCTGTGTGTGTCTGTGATCATGTCTGTGTGTGTCTGTGATCATGTCTGTGTGTGTCTGTGATCATGTCTGTGTGTGTCTGTGATCATGTCTGTGTGTGTCTGTGATCATGTCTACGTCTGTGTGTGTCTGTGATCATGTCTGTGTGTGTCTGTGATCATGTCTAAGTCTGTGTGTGTCTGTGTGTGTAGTTGCGACGTTCCTGGAGCACTGGAAGCGTCGTCAGATCAGTTTGAACCACAGCTGGGACCTCACAGGACTAGAGGAAGAGGAGGTACACACCATTACATATAACACCTCACAGGACTAGAGGAAGAGGGACACCATTACATATAACACCTCACAGGACTAGAGGAAGAGGAGGGACACCATTACATATAACACCTCACAGGACTAGAGGAAGAGGGACACCATTACATATAACACCTCACAGGACTAGAGGAAGAGGAGGTACACACCATTACATATAACACCTCACAGGACTAGAGGAAGAGGGACACCATTACATATAACACCTCACAGGACTAGAGGAAGAGGAGGGACACCATTACATATAACACCTCACAGGACTAGAGGAAGAGGAGGTAAACACCATTACATATAACACCCCACAGGACTAGAGGAAGAGGGACACCATTACATATAACACCCCACAGGACTAGAGGAAGAGGAGGGACACACCATTACATATAACACCTCACAGGACTAGAGGAAGAGGGACACCATTACATATAACACCCCACAGGACTAGAGGAAGAGGAGGGACACCATTACATATAACACCCCACAGGACTAGAGGAAGAGGAGGGACACACCATTACATATAACACCCCACAGGACTAGAGGAAGAGGAGGAACACACCATTACATATAACACCCCACAGGACTAGAGGAAGAGGAGGGACACCATTACATATAACACCCCACAGGACTAGAGGAAGAGGAGGGACACACCATTACATATAACACCCCACAGGACTAGAGGAAGAGGAGGGACACACCATTACATATAACACCCCACAGGACTAGAGGAAGAGGAGGGACACCATTACATATAACACCCCACAGGACTAGAGGAAGAGGGACACACCATTACATATAACACCCCACAGCCTCACAGGACTAGAGGAAGAGGAGGTACACACCATTACATATAACACCCCACAGGACTAGAGGAAGAGGAGGGACACCATTACATATAACACCTCACAGGACTAGAGGAAGAGGAGGGACACCATTACATATAACACCCCACAGGACTAGAGGAAGAGGAGGGACACCATTACATATAACACCCCACAGGACTAGAGGAAGAGGAGGGACACCATTACATATAACACCTCACAGGACTAGAGGAAGAGGAGGGACACCATTACATATAACACCCCACAGGACTAGAGGAAGAGGAGGTACACACCATTACATATAACACCTCACAGGACTAGAGGAAGAGGAGGGACACCATTACATATAACACCTCACAGGACTAGAGGAAGAGGGACACCATTACATATAACACCTCACAGGACTAGAGGAAGAGGAGGGACACCATTACATATAACACCTCACAGGACTAGAGGAAGAGGAGGTACATACCATTACATATCCCGTCCCACCACGTCCCGTCCCACCACGTCCCGTCCCATCCCACCAAGTCCCATCCCATCCCACCAAGTCCCATCCCATCCCACCAAGTCCCATCCCATCCCACCAAGTCCCATCCCATCCCACCACGTCCCATCCCACCACGTCCCACCCCACCACGTCCCACCCCACCAGGTCCCACCCCACCAGGTCCCACCCCACCAGGTCCCACCCCACCAGGTCCCACCCCACCAGGTCCCATTCCACCACGTCCCATTCCACCACGTCCCACTCCACCATGTCACATCCCATCCCACCACGTCCCATCCCACCACGTTCCACCACTTCCCATTCCACCACTTCCCGTCCCACCACGTCACGTCCCACCACGTCGCGTCCCACCACGTCCCACCACGTCCCACCACGTCCCACCACGTCCCATCCCACCACATCCATCCCACCACGTCCCATCCCACCACGTCCCACCACGTCCCACCACGTCCCACCACATCCCACCCCGTCCCATCCCACCACGTCCCACCACGTCACACCACATCCCACCCCGTCCCGTCACACCACATCCCACCCCGTCCCATCCCACCCCGTCCCATCCCACCCCGTCCCGTCCCACCACGTCCCGTCCCACCACGTCCCATCCCACCACGTCCCACCACGTCCCGTCCCATCCCACCACGTCCCGTCCCATCCCACCACGTCCCACCACATCCCACCACGTCCCATCCCACCACGTCCCATCCCACCACGTCCCATCCCACCACGTCCCATCCCACCACGTCCCATCCCACCACGTCCCACCACGTCCCGTCCCACCACGTCACGTCCCGTCCCACCACGTCACGTCCCGTCCCCCACCACGTCCCGTCCCACCACGTCACGTCCCGTCCCACCACGTCACGTCCCGTCCCACCACGTCACGTCCCGTCCCACCACGTCACGTCCCGTCCCACCACGTCACGTCCCGTCCCACTCCTTAATGTAACCACTCCTTAATGGTTACTATACTCCACCCCTTAATGGTTACTATACTCCACCCCTTAATGGTTACTATACTCCACCCCTTAATGGTTACTATACTCCACCCCTTAATGGTTACTATACTCCACTCCTTAATGGTTACTATACTCCACTCCTTAATGGTTACTATACTCCACTCCTTAATGGTTACTATACTCCACTCCTTAATGGTTACTATACTCTACTCCTTACTGGTTACTATACTCCACTCCTTAATGGTTACTATACTCCACTCCTTAATGGTTACTATACTCCACTCCTTAATGGTTACTATACTCCACTCCTTAATGGTTAGGTTACTATACTCCACTCCTTAATGGTTACTATACTCCACTCCTTAATGGTTACTATACTCCACCCCTTAATGGTTACTATACTCCACCCCTTAATGGTTACTATACTCCACCCCTTAATGGTTACTATACTCCACCCCTTAATGGTTACTATACTCCACCCCTTAATGGTTACTATACTCCACCCCTTAATGGTTACTATACTCCACCCCTTAATGGTTACTATACTCCACCCCTTAATGGTTACTATACTCCACCCCTTAATGGTTACTATACTCCACCCCTTAATGGTTACTATACTCCACCCCTTAATGGTTACTATACTCCACTCCTTAATGGTTACTATACTCCACCCCTTAATGGTTACTATACTCCACCCCTTAATGGTTACTATACTCCACCCCTTAATGGTTACTATACTCCACTCCTTAATGGTTACTATACTCCACCCCTTAATGGTTACTATACTCCACTCCTTAATGGTTACTATACTCCACTCCTTAATGGTTACTATACTCCACTCCTTAATGGTTACTATACTCCACTCCTTAATGGTTACTATACTCCACTCCTTAATGGTTACTATACTCCACCCCTTAATGGTTACTATACTCCACCCCTTAATGGTTACTATACTCCACCCCTTAATGGTTACTATACTCCACCCCTTAATGGTTACTATACTCCACCCCTTAATGGTTACTATACTCCACCCCTTAATGGTTACTATACTCCAGTCCAACTGACACCAGGCCTGGTCCTCATCACTGACTGACCATCAGAACAAATGAACCGGTCTCTCTTCTCCCCAGGACCACCCGAGGCCCAAGTATGAAACCGTCCTGCTCCAGAAGAGACAGATGATGAGGAACAAGGAGAAGAAGAACGAGAAAAACAAGAAGAAGAAGAAGATTGAGGTGGGGATATCTTGTACTCCCCCCAGGATTTAAACCTCTCAACTGGTGTTTGATCTGTTGCCAATGTACAAACACCAGCTTTCTACCGGTAGAAAGCCCAGGGGCACTGTGTAGAGAGAGAGCCCAGGGGGACTGAGTAGGGGGGGGGGTGCTATGGTATAGAAAGCCCAGGGGCACTGAGTAGAGATGGGGGTGCTATGGTATAGAAAGCCCAGGGGGACTGGGTTGAGATGGGGGGGGGGGTGCTACGGTATAGAAAGCCCAGGGGGACTGAGTAGAGTGTGGGGGTGCTATGGTATAGAAAGCCCAGGGGCACTGTGTAGAGATGGGGGTGCTACGGTATAGAAAGCCCAGGGGCACTGTGTAGAGATGGGGGTGCTACGGTATAGAAAGCCCAGGGGGACTGAGTAGAGATGGGGGTGCTATGGTATAGAAAGCCCAGGGGCACTGAGTAGAGATGGGGGGTGCTATGGTATAGAAAGCCCAGGGGACTGTGTAGAGATGGGGGTGCTATGGTATAGAAAGCCCAGGGGGACTGGGTTGAGAGGGGGGGGTGCTATGGTATAGAAAGCCCAGGGGGTGAGTAGAGATGGGGGGGTGCTATGGTATAGAAAGCCCAGGGGCACTGTGTAGAGATGGGGGTGCTATGGTATAGAAAGCCCAGGGGGACTGAGTAGAGATGGGGGTGCTACGGTATAGAAAGCCCAGGGGCACTGTGTAGAGATGGGGGGTGCTACGGTATAGAAAGCCCAGGGGGACTGAGTAGAGATGGGGGGGTGCCATGGTATAGAAAGCCCAGGGGCACTGTGTAGAGATGGGGGTGCTACGGTATAGAAAGCCCAGGGGGACTGAGTAGAGATGAGGGGGTGCTATGGTATAGAAAGCCCAGGGGCACTGTGTAGAGATGGGGGTGCTATGGTATAGAAAGCCCAGGGGGACTGAGTAGAGATGGGGGTGCTATGGTATAGAAAGCCCAGGGGCACTGAGTAGAGATGGGGGTGCTATGGTATAGAAAGCCCAGGGGGACTGTGTAGAGATGGCGGGTGCTATGGTATAGAGAGCCCAGGGGGACTGAGTAGAGATGGGGGGTGCTAAGGTATAGAAAGCCCAGGGGGACTGAGTAGAGATGTGGGGTGCTACGGTATAGAAAGCCCAGGGGGACTGAGTAGAGATGGGGGTGCTATGGTATAGAAAGCCCAGGGGCACTGAGTATAGATGGGGGGTGCTATGGTATAGAAAGCCCAGGGGGACTGAGTAGAGATGGGGGGGTGCTACGGTATAGAAAGCCCAGGGGCACTGTGTAGAGATGGGGGGTGCTACGGTATAGAAAGCCCAGGGGGACTGAGTAGAGATGGGGGGTGCTATGGTATAGAAAGCCCAGGGGCACTGTGTAGAGATGGGGGGTGCTACGGTATAGAAAGCCCAGGGGGACTGAGTAGAGATGGGGGGTGCTATGGTATAGAAAGCCCAGGGGCACTGAGTAGAGATGTTGGAGCAGCCCCATGCAGAGCCGCTGTCTGTCTCTCCAGGCCTGTTGGAGCAGCCCCATGCAGAGCCACTGTCTGTCTCTCTCCAGACCTGTTGGAGCAGCCCCATGCAGAGCCACTGTCTGGCTCTCTCCAGGCCTGTTGGAGCAGCCCCATGCAGAGCCACTGTCTGTCTCTCCAGGCCTGTTGGAGCAGCCCCATGCAGAGCCACTGTCTGTCTCTCTCCAGACCTGTTGGAGCAGCCCCATGCAGAGCCACTGTCTGTCTCTCTCCAGGCCTGTTGGAGCAGCCCCATGCAGAGCCACTGTCTGTCTCTCTCCAGACCTGTTGGAGCAGCCCCATGCAGAGCCACTGTCTGTCTCTCTCCAGGCCTGTTGGAGCAGCCCCATGCAGAGCCACTGTCTGTCTCTCTCCAGACCTGTTGGAGCAGCCCCATGCAGAGCCACTGTCTGTCTCTCCAGGCCTGTTGGAGCAGCCCCATGCAAAGCCACTGTCTGTCTCTCTCCAGGCCTGTTGGAGCAGCCCCATGCAGAGCCACTGTCTGTCTCTCTCCAGGCCTGTTGGAGCAGCCCCATGCGGAGCTGCTGTCTGTCTCTCCAGGCCTGTTGGAGCAGCCCAATGTCTTCACATGTTACCATCATACCATGTTCCTAACCACTGTTGGCTGGAGGGATATGGTTGGAGGGTGGGAAGGTGTGTGTGTGTTGGCTGGAGGGTGGGAAGGTGTGTGTGTGTTGGCTGGAGGGGGGGAAGGCGTGTGTGTGTTGGCTGGAGGGATATGGTTGGAGGGTGGGAAGGCGTGTGTGTGTTGGCTGGAGGGACATGGTTGGAGGGTGGGAAGGTGTGTGTGTTGGCTGGAGGATGGGAAGGCGTGTGTGTTGGCTGGAGGGATATGGTTGGAGGGTGGGAAGGCGTGTGTGTGTTGGCTGGAGGGTGGGAAGGCGTGTGTGTTGGCTGGAGGGATATGGTTGGAGGGTGGGAAGGCGTGTGTGTGTTGGCTGGAGGGATATGGTTGGAGGGTGGGAAGGCGTGTGTGTGTTGGCTGGAGGGATATGGTTGGAGGGTGGGAAGGCGTGTGTGTGTTGGCTGGAGGGATATGGTTGGAGGGTGGGAAGGTGTGTGTGTGTGTGTTGGCTGGAGGGATATGGTTGGAGGGTGGGAAGGCGTGTGTGTGTGTTGGCTGGAGGGATATGGTTGGAGGGTAGGAAGGCGTGTGTGTTGGCTGGAGGGATATGGTTGGAGGGTGGGAAGGCGTGTGTGTTGGCTGGAGGGATATGGTTGGAGGGTGGGAAGGTGTGTGTGTTGGCTGGAGGGATATGGTTGGAGGGTGGGAAGGCGTGTGTGTTGGCTGGAGGGATATGGTTGGAGGTTGGGAAGGTGTGTGTGTTGGCTGTTTGTGTCCTGTGTTCAGCCATGCTCTGTGTTGCAGCCTGTGCAGCGGGAGGAGGACGTGGCGGCAGGGAAAGACAGGTGGAGACAGAAGTTACTGTCTGCTATGAACACGGGGACATCGGTAACACTCCTCTTCTCCTCTGCCTGCTCCTCTTCTTCGCCTGCTCCTCTTCTTCGCCTGCTCCTCTTCTCTGCCTGCTTCTCTTCCTCCTCCTTTTGCTCCTCCTTCTCCTCATCCTCTCCCCTCCTCTTGCTTCTAAACAGGCAGACTCTCAGGAACTTTCTATTTGAGCAGCAGTTAGGTTAGCGAGCTGCTGTGTGCCCGAGGAGGCTGTGTGGCCCGAGAGGCTGTGTGGCCCGAGGAGAGGCTGTGTGGCCCGAGGGAGGCGGCTGTGTGGCCGAGGAGCGGCTGTGAGAGGCTGTGTGGCCGAGGAGCGGCTGTGCGGCTGTGTGGCCGAGGAGAGGCTGTGTGGCCCGAGGAGCGGCTGTGTGGCCCGAGGGAGGCTGTGTGGCGGCTGTGTGGCCCGAGGAGCGGCTGTGTGGCCCGAGGAGAGGCTGTGTGGCCGCTCTCTAATGGCCTGGAGAGGATGGCAGCCGTCTTTTATTGGCTCTTAACCAACCGTGCTATTTTGTTTTGTTTTTTTCTCATTATTTGTCACTTATTTTGTGCATAATGTTGCTGCTACCGTCTCTTATGACCGAAAATAGCTTCTGGACATCAGAACAGCGATTACTCAACTCGAAAATTTCTCTTGAATGAGTCGGACGGGAACGATATACTCCAAACACCCGAACAGACCCTCATCCCTGTCATTCGCTGGAGAAACAAACAGAGATTTCCCGGAAAGAGATTGCCTTGTGAGGATCAGGTGGCGAGAGGCTAATCTGCCTTTGGCTAACAGTATGGATGGCAATGTTCAATCGTTAGAAAATAAATGAGACGAACTGAAAGCACGTATATCCTACAAACGGGACATTAAAAACTGTAATACGTTATGTTTCACAGTCGTGGCTGAACAACGACATTAATAACATACAGCTGGCGGGTTATACACTCTATAGGCAGGATAGCTCAGCGGCCTCTGGTAAGACATGGGGCGGAGGTCTATGTATATTTGTAAATAACAGCTGGTGCACGATGTCTAAGGAAGTCGTGAGGTTTTGCTCGCCTGATGTAGAGGATCTCATGATAAGCTGTAGACCACAGTAACTACATAGAGTTTTCGTCTGTATTTTTTTAAGCTGTCTACATACCACCACAGACCGATGCACTAAGACCGCACTCAATGAGCTGTATACCACCATAAGCAAACAGGAAAACGCTCATTCAGAGGTGGCGCTCCTAGTGGCCGGGGACTTTAATGCAGGGAAACTTAAATCTGTTTTGCCTCATTTCTATCAGCATGCTAAATGTGCAACCATAGTGAAAGAAAACTCTGGACCACATTTACACCACACACAGAGACCCGTACAAAGCTCTCCCTCCATTTGGTAAATCTGACCATAATTATATCCTCCTGATTCCTGCTTACAAGCAAAGCAGGAAGCACCAGTGACTCGGTCAATAAAAAAAGTGGTCAGATGAAGCAGATGATAAACTACAGGACTGTTTTGCTAGCACAGACTGGAATATGTTCCCGGGATTCTTCCGATGGCATTGAGGAGTACACCACATCAGTCACTGATTTCATCAATAGGGAAAGGGAAATATGAAATACCTAGCCAGTTGTACAACTGAATGCATTCAACTGAAATGTGTCTTCTGGAATGAACCCAACCTCTGAATCAGAGAGGTGTGGGGGCTCTACCTCTGAATCAGAGAGGTGTGGGGGGCTCTGCCTCTGAATCAGAGGTGTGGGGGGCTCTACCTCTGAATCAGAGAGGTGTGGGGGCTCTGCCTCTGAATCAGAGATCCTGGGTGTGGGGGCTCTACCTCTGAATCAGAGAGGTGTGGGGGCTCTGCCTCTGAATCAGAGAGGTGTGGGGGCTCTACCTCTGAATCAGAGAGGTGTGGGGGGCTCTGCCTCTGAATCAGAGAGGTGTGGGGGGCTCTGCCTCTGAATCAGAGAGGTGTGGGGGGCTCTGCCTCTGAATCAGAGAGGTGTGGGGGGCTCTGCCTCTGAATCAGAGAGGTGTGGGGGCTCTGCCTCTGAATCAGAGAGCTGTGGGGGCTCTGCCTCTGAATCAGAGAGGTGTGGGGGGCTCTGCCTCTGAATCAGAGAGGTGTGGGGGGCTCTGCCTCTGAATCAGAGAGGTGTGGGGGGCTCTGCCATAATTGACATCCTGAATCAGAGAGGTGTGGGGGCTCTGCCATAATTGACATCCTGAATCAGAGAGGTGTGTGGGGCTCTGCCTCTGAATCAGAGAGGTGTGTGGGGCTCTGCCTCTGAATCAGAGAGGTGTGTGAGGCTCTGCCTCTGAATCAGAGAGGTGTGGGGGGCTCTGCCTCTGAATCCAGAGAGGTGTGGGGGGCTCTGCCTCTGAATCAGAGAGGTGTGTGGGCTCTGCCTCTGAATCAGAGAGGTGTGTGGGGCTCTGCCTCTGAATCAGAGAGGTGTGGGGGCTCTGCCTCTGAATCAGAGAGGTGTGGGGGGCTCTGCCTCTGAATCAGAGAGGTGTGGGGGGCTCTGCCTCTGAATCAGAGAGGTGTGGGGGCTCTGCCTCTGAATCAGAGAGGTGTGGGGGCTCTGCCTCTGAATCAGAGAGGTGTGTGGGCTCTGCCTCTGAATCAGAGAGGTGTGGGGGCTCTGCCTCTGAATCAGAGAGGTGTGTGGGGCTCTGCCTCTGAATCAGAGAGGTGTGGGGGCTCTGCCTCTGAATCAGAGGTGTGGGGGCTCTGCCTCTGAATCAGAGAGGTGTTGGGGGCTCTGCCATAATCGACATCCTGGACGAACAGTGGATTAACTGTGTTGTTCAGGGAAAGAATGACAGATTTTTATGTTGTCAGCTCGGGGACTCTATCCAGCAACCTTTCGGTTAATGGCCCAACGTACCTACCCGCCAGGCCACCTCCCACTATGCCCAAGAGGTGCATCGATGATGTCGTTCCTGCAGTTACATCCCCGAACCAGAAGCCATTGATTACAGGCAACATTCGCTCTGAGCCAAAGGTTAGCGCTGCAGCTTTCAAGGAGCGGGACTCTAACCCGGAAGCTTATAAGAAATCCCGCTACGCCCTCCGACGAACCATCAAACAGGCAAAGCGTCAATACAGTACTAAGATCAAATCGTCCTACACCAGCTCTGATGCTCATCAGATGTGGCAGTGCTTGCCAGACGGATTACCAGGATGTGTACTCTGAGCATGTGCTGTCCAACTGGCAAGTGTCTTCACTGACATTTTCAACCTCACCCTGTCTGAGTCTGTAATCCCAACATATTTCAAGCAGACCACCATAGTCCCTGTGCCCAAGAACCTGCCTAAATGACTACTGACCCATAGCACTCACGTCTGTAGCCATGAAATGCTTTGAAAGGCTGGTCGTGGCTCACATAAACACCATTTTCCCAGAACCCCTTGGTCCTCAGATCCTCAAAAGGTTTTACAGCTGCACCATCGAGAGCATCCTGATGGGTTGCATCACTTGCAACTGCTCTGCCTCCGACCGCAAGGCACTACATAGGGTAGTGTGTACGGCCCAGTACATCACAGTGCCAAGCTTCTTGTCATCCAGGACCTCTATACCGGTGTCAGAGGAAGGCCCTAAAAATTGTGAAAGACTTAGTCATAGACTGTTCTCTCTGCTACCACACGGCAAGCTTTACCGAAGCGCAAAGTCTCGGTCCAAGAGGCTAAGGGCTTGTATGTGACAAATACGATTTGATTTGACTACAGACTGAAGCAGGAACATGGTTTCACTAACTGAATAGAGACAGAAACATGGCTTCACTAACTGAATAGAGACAGAAACATGGCTTCACTAACTGAATAGAGACTGAAACATGGCTTCACTAACTGAATAGAGACTGAAACATGGCTTCACTAACTGAATAGAGACTGAAACATGGCTTCACTAACTGAATAGAGACTGAAACATGGCTTCACTAACTGAATAGAGACTGAAACATGGCTTCACTAACTGAATAGAGACTGAAACATGGCTTCACTAACTGAATAGAGACAGAAACATGGCTTCACTAACTGAATAGAGACAGAAACATGGCTTCACTAACTGAATAGAGACAGAAACATGGCTTCACTAACTGAATAGAGACAGAAACATGGCTTCACTAACTGAATAGAGACAGAAACATGGCTTCACTAACTGAATAGAGACTGAAACATGGCTTCACTAACTGAATAGAGACTGAAACATGGCTTCACTAACTGAATAGAGACTGAAACATGGCTTCACTAACTGAATAGAGACTGAAACATGGCTTCACTAACTGAATAGAGACTGAAACATGGCTTCACTAATTGAATAGAGACTGAAACATGGCTTCACTAACTGAATAGAGACTGAAACATGGCTTCACTAACTGAATAGAGACTGAAACATGGCTTCACTAACTGAATAGAGACTGAAACATGGCTTAACTAACTGAATAGAGACTGAAACATGGCTTAACTAACTGAAGAGACTGAAACATGGCTTCACTAACTGAATAGAGACTGAAACATGGCTTAACTAACTGAATAGTGACTGAAACATGGCTTAACTAACTGAATAGTGACTGAAACATGGCTTCACTAACTGAATAGAGAATGAAACATGGCATCACTAACTGAATAGAGACTGAAACATGGCTTCACTAACTGAATAGAGACTGAAACATGGCTTCACTAACTGAATAGAGACTGAAACATGGCTTCTTTAACTGAATAGAGACTGAAACATGGCTTCACTAACTGAATAGAGACTGAAACAAGAACATGGCTTCACTAACTGAATAGAGACAGAAACAAGAACATGGCTTCACTAATTGAATTGAGACTGAAACATGGCTTCACTAACTGAATAGAGACTGAAACATGGCTTCACTAACTGAATAGAGACTGAAACATGGCTTCACTAACTGAATAGAGACTGAAACATGGCTTCACTAACTGAATAGAGACTGAAACATGGCTTCACTAACTGAATAGAGACTGAAACATGGCTTCACTAACTGAATAGAGACTGAAACATGGCTTCACTAACTGAATATAGACTGAAACATGGCTTCACTAACTGAATAGAGACTGAAACATGGCGTCACTAACTGAATAGAGACTGAAACATGTCTTCACTAACTGAATAGAGACTGAAACATGGCTTCACTAACTGAATAGAGACTGAAACAAGAACATGGCTTCACTAACTGAATAGAGACAAACAAACATGGCTTCACTAACTGAATATAGACTGAAACATGGCGTCACTAACTGAATATAGACTGAAACATGGCGTCACTAACTGAATAGAGACTGAAACATGGCTTCACTAACTGAATAGAGACTGAAACATGGCTTCACTAACTGAATAGAGACTGAAACATGGCTTCACTAACTGAATATAGACTGAAACATGGCTTCACTAACTGAATAGAGACTGAAACATGGCTTCACTAACTGAATAGAGACTGAAACAAGAACATGGCTTCACTAACTGAATAGAGACAAACAAACATGGCTTCACTAACTGAATATAGACTGAAACATGGCTTCACTAACTGAATAGAGACTGAAACATGGCTTCACTAACTGAATAGAGACTGAAACATGGCTTCACTAACTGAATAGAGACTGAAACAAGAACATGGCTTCACTAACTGAATAGAGACAAACAAACATGGCTTCACTAACTGAATAATCAAATTGTATTGGTCACATACACGTGTTTAGCAGATGTTATTGCAGGTTTATCGAAATGCTTGTGTTTCTAGCTCCGACAGTGCAGTAATATCTAACAATTTCACAACATATACCCAATACCTACATATCTTAAGTAAATGAATGGAATTAAGAATATATAAATATATGGAGGAGAAATGTCAGAGCAGCATAGACTAAGATACAGTAAAATAGAATACAGTATATACATACGAGATGAGTAATGCAAAATATATAAACATTATTAAAGTGATTAGTGTTCAATGTATTCAAGTGGCCAGTGATTTACACTGTCCTCGGTAGTGAAGGAGAGCCCACTGTCCTCGGTAGTGAAGGAGAGCCCACTGTCCTCGGTAGTGAAGGAGAGCCCACTGTCCTCGGTAGTGAAGGAGAGCCCACTGTCCTCGGTAGTGAAGGAGAGCCCACTGTCCTCGGTAGTGAAGGAGAGCCCACTGTCCTCGGTAGTGAAGGAGAGCCCACTGTCCTCGGTAGTGAAGGAGAGCCCACTGTCCTCGGTAGTGAAGGAGAGCCCACTGTCCTCGGTAGTGAAGGAGAGCCCACTGTCCTCGGTAGTGAAGGAGAGCCCACTGTCCTCGGTAGTGAAGGAGAGCCCACTGTCCTCGGTAGTGAAGGAGAGCCCACTGTCCTCGGTAGTGAAGGAGAGCCCACTGTCCTCGGTAGTGAAGGAGAGCCCACTGTCCTCGGTAGTGAAGGAGAGCCCACTGTCTTCGGTAGTGAAGGAGAGCCCACTGTCAGGAGGGGTAAGGAGACACTGTGGCCCCATCCGAGGACACCCCCAGACAGGGCCAAACTGTCCGTGATTGTCTGTAGACCCTGCCACATGCGTCTGGTGTCTGACCTGTTGAATTGTGACTCCACTTAATAATAATAATAATAATAATATTATGAATTGTGACTCCACTTTGTCTCTATGCTGACGTTTTACTTGTTTGATTGACTTCCGGAAGGAATTAACTTGTTTGATTGACTTGCGGAAGGAATTAACTTGTTTGATTGCCTTGTGGAAGGAATAACTACACTGTCCATATTCTGCCATTGTTCCCAGTCACCTTGCCGTGGTTAAATGCAGTGGTTCACGCTTTCGGTTTTGCGCGAATGCTGCTATCAATCCACAGATTCTGGTTAGGGTAGGTTTTAATAGTCACAGTGGGTACAGCATTGCCTATACACTTCCTGATAAACTCAGTCACCGTATAATCAGTAAATCCCCAGTATAATCGAATAGAGCCTGAAACAGAAACCTTGTTAACTGACTAGAAAGGAAATTAGCAGTACTGTGGCCTGGTTGAACACAGCAGATTATATCCCATCTTAACCCAGCCTCCCGACCTTCACCCAGCCTCCCGACCTTCGCCCAGCCTCCCGACCTTCGCCCGGCCTCCCGACCTTCGCCCGGCCTCCCGACCTTCGCCCGGCCTCCTGACCTTCGCCCGGCCTCCCGACCTTCGCCCGGCCTCCCGACCTTCGCCCGGCCTCCCGACCTTCGCCCGGCCTCCCGACCTTCGCCCGGCTTCCCGGCCTTCGCCCGGCCTCCCGGCCGCCCCGCCCGGCCTCCCGGCCTCCCCTTCGCCCGCCCAGGACCTCCCGGCCTTCGCCCGGCCTCCCGGCCTTCGCCCGGCCTCCCGACCTCGCCCGGCCTCGCCCGGCCTCCCGACCTTCGCCCGGCTTCCCGACCTTCGCCCGGCTTCCCGGCCTTCGCCCGGCCTCCCGGCCTTCGCCCGGCCTCCCGGCCTTCGCCCGGCCTCCCGACCCGACCTTCGCCCGCCCGGCCTCCCGACCTTCGCCCGGCCTCCCGACTTTCGCCCGGCCTCCCGACTCCCGACCTTCGCCCGGCCTCCCGACCTTCGCCCGGCCTCCCGACCCGACCTTCGCCCGGCCTCCCGACCTTCGCCTGGCCTCCCGACCTTCGCCTGGCCTCCCGACCTTCGCCCGGCCTCCCGGACTTCGCCCGGCCTCCCGACCCGACCTTCGCCCGGCCTCCCGACCTTCGCCCGGCCTCCCGACCTTCGCCCGCCCGGCCTCCCGACCTTCGCCCGGCCTCCCGACCTTCGCCCGGCCTCCCGACCTTCGCCCGGCCTCCCGACCTTCGCCCGGCCTCCCGACCTTCGCCCGGCCTCCCGACCTTCGCCCGGCCTCCCGACCCGACCTTCGCTGTCTCTCAAGACCCGACCTTCACCCAGCCAACCGACCTTCACCCAGCCTCCCGACATGACCATAAACCTGTCTGACTTCCTCTTCCCTTCCGTCTGACGTTGCTCTGACTAGATGGCAGAACATTGTCACTAGGTGCCTTGTGGTACATCTCTGTACTCTGTTAATTCCTGCTCTAGATAGAAAGGGTGTGTGTGTGTGTGTGTGTGTGTGTGTGTGTGTGTGTGTGTGTGTGTGTGTGTGTGTGTGTGTGTGGTGACATATGGCCCAGAGGAAATCCCATGACAGTAATTTCCCAAAGGGCTTAGCGGCCTGCAGGGAGGAGGAGTGTGTGTGATGCACTCTGACAGGGATGTGGTGGTGTCAGGAGAGAGTCCTGACCTTGTAGTGGGTCTCTTTGGGTTCATTTCAGTGCAAGACCACATGGTTACCACCCTCAGCAGGGGTGCTGAAACCCGGATGCATCCAGTTTACAGGGGAAATGGAAAGAGAGCCTGTGAAGCAACTTCCTCTTTTGGACGTTAACAAGCAGACACTCCAGCTTAACTCCTCCTCCACAATTACTGGATTGGTTGAACAGTGCAGAAGAGAACCATCCAGACAGGACCAGAATGAAAGGCCTGCTACATTAGGTTATATGGACACTAATCTCCTGTGTTACTGCCATCACTGTTACTAGGAGGGGGAGAGGTGGGCGGGGGGGGGAGAGGTGGGCGGGGGGGAGGAGAGGTGGGCGGGGAGGGGGCGGGGGAGAGGTGGGGCGGGGGAGAGGTGGGCGGGGGGAGAGGTGGGGGGGGGGACGAGGAGGTGGGCGGAGGAGGAGGTGGGTGGGGGAGACGAGAGGTGGGCGGAGGGGAGGTGGGGGGAGGTGGAGAGGTGGGGGCGGAGGGAGGCGGAGAGGAGAGGTGGGGGGACGAGAGGTGGGGGCGGAGGAGACTAGGTAGGTGGTGGATGTGTGTGGGTGCTAGGTAGTGTTTGGGTGGGTGGATGTGGGTGGGTGGGTGCTAGGTGGTGGATGTGTGTGGGTGGGTGCTAGGTGGCGGATGTGTGTGGGTGCTAGGTGGTGTTTGGGTGGGTGGATGTATGGGGTGGGTGGGTGCTAGGTGGTGGATGTGTGTGGGTGCTAGGTGGTGCTGTTGTCCACCTTATGATCTGACAACGTACTGCATCACTGGGACATCTTGGGTCACTGTCTGTGTGTGTTTCAACTTGTAATGTCACAAGTACTGGGAAATGGTTTCTAGCAGCTTCAAACCCAACAATGTAGTGATCACTATCAATGGTAGGGTTGGAGTCCTGTGTCAGAGGTGCTAGTCCTGTCTCAGAGGACCATACAGCAGTCCTGTCTCAGAGGACCATAATGATCCTCAGAGGACCATAAAGCAGTCCTGTCTCAGGGACATCTACAGTCACTGTCTGAGGAACATTGGTTAATGGCCAACTGTCTCAAGGACCATACAGCAGTCCTGTCTCAGAGGAACAGCAGTCCTGTCTCAGAGGACCATACAGCAGTCCTGTCTCAGAGGACCATACAGCAGTCCTGTCTCAGTGGAAGCAGTCCTGTCTCAGAGGAACATTGGTTAATGGCCAAACAGCAGTCCTGTCTCAGAGGAACATTGGTTAATGGCCAAACAGCAGTCCTGTCTCAGAGGACCATACAGCAGTCCTGTCTCAGAGGAACATTGGTTAATGGCCAAACAGCAGTCCTGTCTCAGAGGACCATACAGCAGTCCTGTCTCAGAGGACCATACAGCAGTCCTGTCTCAGAGGACCATACAGCAGTCCTGTCTCAGAGGACCATACAGCAGTCCTGTCTCAGAGGACCATACAGCAGTCCTGTCTCAGTGGAACATACAGCAGTCCTGTCTCAGTGGTCTTTCTGGATCTTTACTGGTGTCTACTGTTCTACCCTGTTCTCTACTTGTGTCTTCTGGTCTATCTTGGCTTCTGTTGACTTCTGTAGGCTTCTACTGGTCTATATTGGCTTCTGTTGGCCTCTACTGGTCTATATTGAGCTTTACTGGTCTATTCTGGTCTCTACTGGTCTCTTCTGTTCTCTACTGGTCTCTACTGGTGTCTACTTGTCTCTTCTGTTGTCTTCTGTTGTCTTCTGGTCTCTACTGGTCTCTACTGGTCTCTACTGGTGTCTACTTGTCTCTTCTGTTGTCTACTGGTCTCTACTGGTCTCTACTGGTCTCTACTGGTCTCTCTGTTCTCTCTGTTCTTTACTGGTCTACTAGTCTCTTCTGGTCTATATTGGTAATCTACATGTGCTTGTGCTCTTAATGTGTCTCTAACCTCTAACCCAGACAGGTGTGGAGAAGCTGACCTGGAGGGACCGTCTGCCTGGATACCTCATCAACATCTCCTCCATCCTCTTTATGGTGACTGTGCTTTTAGTTTGGCCTGATGTTGTCTCTCTCTCTCTGTCCCTCTCTGTCTCTCTCTTATTCTGTGTCTCTCTCTCTCTGTCTCCTCTCTGTGTCTCTCTCTCTCTCTGTCTCAAATCTCTGTGTAATTATATTTTGGTTTTCTCATTTACATTTACATTACATTTAAGTCATTTAGCAGACGCTCTTATCCAGAGCGACTTACAAATTGGTGCATTCACCTTATGACATCGAGTGGAACAGTCACTTTACAATAGTGCATCTAAATCTTAAAGGGGGGGGGTGAGAGGGATACTTATCCTATCCTAGGTATTCCTTAAAGAGGTGGGGTTTCAGGTGTCTCCGGAAGGTGGTGATTGACTCCGCTGTCCTGGCGTCGTGAGGAGTTTGTTCCACCATTGGGGGGCCAGAGCAGCGAACAGTTTTGACTGGGCTGAGCGGGAGCTGTACTTCCTCAGTGGTAGGGAGGCGAGCAGGCCAGAGGTGGATGAACGCAGTGCCCTTGTTTGGGTGTAGGGCCTGATCAGAGCCTGGAGGTACTGAGGTGCCGTTCCCCTCACAGCTCCGTAGGCAAGCACCATGGTCTTGTAGCGGATGCGAGCTTCAACTGGAAGCCAGTGGAGAGAACGGAGGAGCGGGGTGACGTGAGAGAACTTGGGAAGGTTGAACACCAGACGGGCTGCGGCGTTCTGGATGAGTTGAAGGGTTTAATGGCACAGGCAGGAGCCCAGCCAACAGCGAGTTGCAGTAATCCAGACGGGAGATGACAAGTGCCTGGATTAGGACCTGCGCCGCTTCCTGTGTGAGGCAGGGTCGTACTCTGCGGATGTTGTAGAGCATGAACCTACAGGAACGGGCCGCCTTGATGTTGGTTGAGAACGACAGGGTGTTGTCCAGGATCACGCCAAGGTTCTTAGCGCTCTGGGAGGAGGACACAATGGAGTTGTCAACCGTGATGGAGAGATCATGGAACGGGCAGTCCTTCCCGGGAGGAAGAGCAGCTCCGTCTTGCCGAGGTTCAGCTTGAGGTGGTGATCCGTCATCCACACTGATATGTCTGCCAGACATGCAGAGATGCGATTCGCCACCTGGTCATCAGAAGGGGGAAAGGAGAAGATTAATTGTGTGTCATCTGCATAGCAATGATAGGAGAGACCATGTGAGGTTATGACAGAGCCAAGTGACTTGGTGTATAGCGAAAATAGGAGAGGGCCTAGAACAGAGCCCTGGGGGACACCAGTGGTGAGAGCGCGTGGTGAGGAGACAGATTCTCGCCACGCCACCTGGTAGGAGCGACCTGTCAGGTAGGACGCAATCCAAGCGTGGGCCGGAGATGCCCAACTCGGAGAGGGTGGAGAGGAGGATCTGATGGTTCACAGTATCGAAGGCAGCCGACAGATCTAGAAGGATGAGAGCAGAGGAGAGAGAGTTAGCTTTAGCAGTGCGGAGCGCCTCCGTGATACAGAGGAGAGCAGTCTCAGTTGAATGACTAGTCTTGAAACCTGACTGATTTGGATCAAGAAGGTCATTCAGATAGAGATAGCGGGAGAGCTGGCCAGGGACGGCACGTTCAAGAGTTTTGGAGAGAAAAGAAAGAAGGGATACTGGTCTGTAATTGTTGACATCGGAGGGATCGAGTGTAGGTTTTTTCAGAAGGGGTGCAACTCTCGCTCTCTTGAAGACGGAAGGGACGTAGCCAGCGGTCAGGGATGAGTTGATGAGCGGGGTGAGGTAAGGGAGAAGGTCTCCGGAAATGGTCTGGAGAAGAGAGGAGGGGATAGGGTCAAGCGGGCAGGTTGTTGGGCGGCCGGCCGTCACAAGACTTCGAGATTTCATCTGGAGAGAGAGGGGAGAAAGAGGTCAGAGCACAGGGTAGGGCAGTGTGAGCAGAACCAGCGGTGTCGTTTGACTTAGCAAACGAGGATCGGATGTCGTCGACCTTCTTTTCAAAATGGTTGGTTCTAATTGTGTTGCTGTCCTGGGGCTCTGTGGGGTCTGTTTGTGTTTGTGAACAGACCCCCAGGACCAGCTTGCTTAGGGGGACTCTTCTCCAGGTTCATCTCTCTGTAGGTGATGGCTTTGTTATGGAAGGTTTGGGAATCGCTTCCTTTTAGGTGGTTGTAGAATTGAATGGCTCTTTTCTGGATTTGGATAATTAGCGGGTATCTGCTTAATTCTGCTCTGCAGGTATTATTTGGTGTTCTACGTTGTACGCAGAGGATATATTTGGGTGTTTGTCCCATTTTGTGAAGTCTTTGTTGGTGAGCGGACCCCAGACCTCACAACCATAAAGGGCAATGGGTTCTATAACTGATTTGAGTATTTTTTGCCAGATCCTAATAGGTATGCCAAATTTATGTTCCTTTTGATTTCATAGAAGGCAGGTGAAGGAATTTGTATTTATGGTCCTGGCAAATTGACCTTTTTTGGAACACAATTTTTTTTTTCTTCCTGAGATTTACTGTCAGGGCCCAGGTCTGTCAGGGCCCAGGTCTGTCAGGGCCCAGGTCTGTCAGGGCCCAGGTCTGTCAGGGCCCAGGTCTGTCAGGGCCCAGGTCAGGGCCCAGGTCTGTCAGGGCCCAGGGCCCAGGTCTGTCAGAATCTGTGCAGAAGATCTAGGTGTTTTTTCCCAATTTTAACAGCATACTTGTTGATTGTGTACATGGATTTTATGATGTCGAATTGCTTTCCATCAATTTGTCTAGCAGACCCTCATGCTAAATTGAGTCAAACACTTTTTTTAAAATCAGCAATTAAGCATGCGAAGACTTTGCCTTTGTTTTGGTTTGTGTGTTTGCCAATTAGGGTGTGCAGGGTGAATACGTGGTCTGTCGTATAGTAATTTGGATCTGGTAGTCTTTAATAGTTGATTCTAAGATTTGTATTTGATAATTTAGATGTTTTGCTGTTTGGTCTGTGTTGTTATAGGGCCAAAAGATTGAAGAAGTGGTTTACCCATACATCTCCATTTTGGAAAGATAACTCTTTTTTTGTTGTTTGTTTAGTGTTTTCAATTTGATTCATCATAGTGAAACGTAGGCTCAGGTTCTCTGCGTCGCAGTTTTTGGTTGGATAGATTTGCTGAGGGACTAATACAGTAATGTCTCTGTCCTAGTTTGGGCTGAGGGACTAACACAGTAATGTCTCTCTGTCCTAGTTTGGACTAACACAGTAATGTCTCTCTGTAAGTCGCTCTGGATAAGAGCGCCTGCTAAATGACTTAAATGTAATGTAAATGTAGTTTGGGCTGAGGGACTAATACAGTAATGTCTCTCTGTCCTAGTTTGGGCTGAGGGACTAATACAGTAATGTCTCTCTGTCCTAGTTTGGGCTGAGGACTAATACAGTAATGTCTCTCTGTCCTAGTTTGGGCTGAGGGACTAATACAGTAATGTCACTCTGTCCTAGTTTGGGCTGAGGGACTAATACAGTAATGTCTCTCTGTCCTAGTTTGGACTAACACAGTAATGTCTCTCTGTCCTAGTTTGGGCTGAGGGACTAATACAGTAATGTCTCTCTGTCCTAGTTTGGGCTGAGGGACTAATACAGTAATGTCTCTCTGTCCTAGTTTGGGCTGAGGGACTAATACAGTAATGTCTCTCTGTCCTAGTTTGGACTAACACAGTAATGTCTCTGTCCTAGTTTGGGCTGAGGGACTAATACAGTAATGTCTCTCTGTCCTAGTTTGGGCTGAGGGACTAATACAGTAATGTCTCTGTCCTAGTTTGGGCTGAGGGACTAATACAGTAATGTCTCTCTGTCCTAGTTTGGGCTGAGGGACTAATACAGTAATGTCTCTCTGTCCTAGTTTGGGCTGGGGGACTAATACAGTAACGTCTCTGTCCTAGTTTGGGCTGGGGGACTAATACAGTAATGTCTCTGTGTAACGTCGTTCGTCTGTTGAATGAAGAGAGTCAGACCGAAATGCAGCGTGTAGGTTACTCATGACTTTTAATGAAAGTATCGTGGTACATGAAATAACTGATAAACGAAAACAACAAACGAAACGTGAAACTAATTACAGCCTATCTGGTGACTACTACACAGAGAAAGGTACAAACACCCACAAAATACAACGCGAAAGTCAGGCTGTCTAAATACGGTTCTCAATCAGAGACAACGACAAGCACCTGACTCTGATTAAGAATGCCCCAGGCAGCCAAGCCTAACTAGACACACCCTTAATCAGAAAACAATCCCAGTTTACTACAAACCCCAATACGAAACACAACATATAAACCCATGTCACACCCTGGCTACCCAAACATATACCAAAAACACAAAATATAATGACCAAGGCGTGACACTCTGTCCTAGTTTGGGCTGAGGGACTAATACAGTAATGTCTCTGTCCTAGTTTGGGCTGAGGGACTAATACAGTAATGTCTCTCTGTCCTAGTTTGGGCTGAGGGACTAATACAGTAATGTCTCTCTGTCCTAGTTTGGGCTGAGGGACTAATACAGTAATGTCTCTCTGTCCTAGTTTGGGCTGAGGGACTAATACAGTAATGTCTCTCTGTCCTAGTTTGGACTAATACAGTAATGTCTCTCTGTCCTAGTTTGGACTAATACAGTAATGTCTCTCTGTCCTAGTTTTGAGGGACTAATACAGTAATGTCTCTCTGTCCTAGTTTTGGACTAATACAGTAATGTCTCTGTCCTAGTTTGGACTAATACAGTAATGTCTCTCTGTCCTAGTTTGGACTAATACAGTAACGTCTCTGTCCTAGTTTGGGCTGAGGGACAAATACAGTAATGTCTCTCTGTCCTAGTTTGGACTAATACAGTAACGTCTCTGTCCTAGTTTGGGCTGAGGGACTAATACAGTAATGTCTCTCTGTCCTAGTTTGGGCTGAATACAGTAATGTCTCTCTGTCCTAGTTTGGGCTGAGGACTAATACAGTAATGTCTCTGTCCTAGTTTGGGCTGTCCTAGGGACTAATACAGTAATGTCTCTCTGTCCTAGTTTGGGCTGAGGGACTAATACAGTAATGTGTCTGTCCTAGTTTGGGCTGAGGGACTAATACAGTAATGTCTCTCTGTCCTAGTTTGGGCTGAGGGACTAATACAGTAATGTCTCTGTCCTAGTTTGGGCTGAGGGACTAATACAGTAACGTCTCTGTCCTAGTTTGGACTAATACAGTAATGTCTCTGTCCTAGTTTGGGCTGAGGGACTAATACAGTAATGTCTCTGTCCTAGTTTGGGCTGAGGGACTAATACAGTAATGTCTCTGTCCTAGTTTGGGCTGAGTTTTGGACTAATACAGTAACGTCTCTGTCCTAGTTTGGACTAACACAGTAATGTCTCTCTGTCCTAGTTTGGGCTGAGGGACTAATACAGTAATGTCTCTCTGTCCTAGTTTGGGCTGAGGGACTAATACAGTAATGTCTCTCTGTCCTAGTTTGGACTAATACATTAAAGTCTCTGTCCTAGTTTGGACTAATACAGTAATGTCTCTCTGTCCTAGTTTGGGCTGAGGGACTAATACAGTAATGTCTCTGTCCTAATGTCTCTCTGTCCTAGTTGGGCTGAGGGACTAATACAGTAATGTCTCTCTGTCCTAGTTTGGACTAATACAGTAATGTCTCTCTGTCCTAGTAATGTCTCTGTTAGTTTGGGCTGGACTAATACAGTAATGTCTCTCTGTCCTAGTTTGGGCTGAGGGACTAATACAGTAATGTCTGTCCTCTGAGGGACTAATACCTAGTTTGGACTAATACAGTAATGTCTCTCTGTCCTAGTTTGGGCTGGGGGACTAATACAGTAATGTCTCTCTGTCCTAGTTTGGGCTGAGGGACTAATACAGTAATGTCTCTCTGTCTAGTTTGGGCTGGGGGACTAATACAGTAATGTCTCTCTGTCCTAGTTTGGGCTGGGGGA
Source organism: Oncorhynchus gorbuscha (assembly GCF_021184085.1). Lineage (NCBI taxonomy): Eukaryota > Metazoa > Chordata > Actinopteri > Salmoniformes > Salmonidae > Oncorhynchus > Oncorhynchus gorbuscha. The sequence goes on from NW_025746484.1 coordinate 108,570, forward strand.
CTAATACAATGTCTCTCTGTCCTAGTTTGGGCTGGGGGACTAATACAGTAATGTCTCTCTGTCCTAGTTTGGGCTGAGGGACTAATAAAGTAATGTCTCTCTGTCCTAGTTTGGGCTGAGGGACTAATACAGTAATGTCTCTGTCCTAGTTTGGGCTGAGGGACTAATACAGTAATGTCTCTCTGTCCTAGTTTGGGCTGAGGGACTAATACAGTAATGTCTCTGTCCTAGTTTGGACTCTCTGTCCTAGTTTGGACTAATACAGTAATGTCTCTGTCCTAGTTTGGACTAATACAGTAATGTCTCTCTGTCCTAGTTTGGGCTGAGGGACTAATACAGTAATGTCTCTCTGTCCTAGTTTGGACTAATACAGTAACGTCTCTGTCCTAGTTTGGACTAATACAGTAATGTCTCTCTGTCCTAGTTTGGGCTGAGGGACTAATACAGTAATGTCTCTGTCCTAGTTTGGACTAATACAGTAATGTCTCTCTGTCCTAGTTTGGGCTGAGGGACTAATACAGTAATGTCTCTGTCCTAGTTTGGACTAATACAGTAACGTCTCCTAGTTTGTCCTAGTCTTTGGGCTGAGGGACTAATACAGTAATGTCTCTCTGTCCTAGTTTGGGCTGAGGGACTAATACAGTAATGTCTCTCTGTCCTAGTTTGGGCTGAGGACTAATACAGTAATGTCTCTCTGTCCTAGTTTGGGCTGGGCTGGGGGACTAATACAGTAATGTCTCTCTGTCCTAGTTTGGGCTGGGGGACTAATACAGTAATGTCTCTCTGTCCTAGTTTGGGCTGGGGGACTGATACAGTAATGTCTCTCTGTCCTAGTTTTGGGCTGAGGGACTACAGTACAGTCTCTGTTCTAGTTTAGGGACTAATACAGTAATGTTCTGTCCTAGTTTGGGCTCTACAGTAATGTCTCTGTCCTAGTTTGGGCTGAGGGACTAATACAGTAATGTCTCTGTCCTAGTTTGGGCTGAGGGACTAATACAGTAATGTCTCTGTCCTAGTTTGGGCTGAGGGACTAATACAGTAATGTCTCTCTGTCCTAGTTTGGGCTGGGGACTAATACAGTAATGTCTC
>NW_025746485.1:0-109607 GCF_021184085.1 Oncorhynchus gorbuscha
TCAACTCTATGTGAAGGAGATGTGTCCGCTGCTGATGCAAATGATGGTCACACCAGATATTGACTGGTTTTCTGAGCCACGCCCCTACCGTGGTTCCCAGTCATGAAATCCATAGATTAGGGGTTTAATTAAATGCATTTCAATTGACTGATTTCTTTATATGAACTGTTACTCAGTAAAATCTTTGAAATTGCTGCATGTTGATTTATATTTTTGTTCAGTATAACATTTTCTAACCAAACCTTGATATCTTTAACTTTTTAACAGCGGAGTCATTCTTGTTGGTACAGCCCATCTCAGCAGAGCACACAAAACAGACACTGACTCTCAGCGGAGGGACAGTCAGGGAATGTTCACTCTGTTCAAAGGTTGATCTAAAAGATCTAAAACTGTCTGGTTTCAAATGCCATACACATTGTCCTGTGTCTGTAGTGAGGGTGGTAGAAGGCCCCTCAAAGCTGGTGAAAGACTATTGCCTTCAGGGGTGGATGGTGAAGTGGGTTTGGGGATTCACCTTCCTCACAGACATCCTCAGAGTCTGCCTCGATCCCATAGCCACGGATACTAGGTCTGGAGGAGAGGGAAACGTCTTGGGTCTGGCGGTGGTACCTGCGCAGCTGAGTAGAACGGATGTTGCACTGGGAGATGATTTCAAGACGACTCTGCTGCCCTGAGTGAGGAGAGACCATTTCCTGAGGTTTAAAAGGAGGAAGATGACATTTACTACCTGGGTGTATTCACTAGGAACCAAACGGAAACAAATGGCCGAAACATTTGTCTAACCTGAACTTGTCCATTAAGTATTCTGTTGCACAGCATACATGGTTCGCTACGGTGTGCACTAATGAATACACCCCAGCAGTTTATTCAAATGTCAACCACTTGTGAGGTCAGTGACTTTTGCGTAGGCCATATTCTCCTCCAGTAGTTTTCTGAAACATCTGACACAGTAAGACAAGAGACAGGAAACTCATCTAATGACTTATTCATGTTCTTAGACCCCCCATTTTGACCATCCACATAGATGTAGATTTCCGAACCATTGTACATATTTAAAATGTGTGTGGTGCGTTTACACTTATCCAGAGCGACTTACAGTAGTGAGTGAATACGTTTTCATACTGATTCCCGGTAGGAATCAAACACACAACCCTGTGTGCTATGCTCTACCAACTGATCCACATGGGTAACAGGGCAGATACAAGAGGAACTGCAACATTTTTGTATGCTCTCAAAATATCACCCATAGTCTCTTTATGAGTCACACAAAAGCCTTTGACCTGGGTCTTGTTCATTAGAGCACAACGTGGCAAAACCGTTTGCAACGTCAAACGAAAACAAGCATTTATTTGAACAAATTCAGGAAGTACCTCACGGTTTCAAGCATTTTTCTTCCCTTCTGTGTCTATTAAACACAACCCTGAGGTTTCCCCGTTAACAAACCGGCTTGTGACTGAAAGGATGGTCTCACCGATGCTGCGACTGGGCATGGAGGACAGGACCCTCAGGGTGGCGGTAGACCAGCACTTCCTGACCAGACGGTTGGTCTGTATGGATTCCTCACTCCTCTCATCTGCCCGCTCTCTGACATCACTCATCTGGCTGGCCAGCCTATCTGTGGGGAACATATGATTGAATATGATTAATCAGATGATAAAATATATTCAGTAAGACACACTGTACTGGCCTTGGTCGTGTTCATTAGGGCATGCAATGGACAATTATTTTAAAAAATGTTTCAACTGCAAACATTTCTTATTGAACAAGTCCAAGTAGCCTCTCCTTGTTTCATTCAGTTTTGTTACATTTGGTGCCTAATGAACATGACCCTGGTGGTAGTCTGCTTGTGCTTTATCCAACTCCTCTGTGTATTATGTTCTTTGTCATACATGTAGGCATGGCAATGATAAAGACAAGTTGGCTACAGCACAGTATGGGACCAGGCTAACACTGTTATGGATGTAGTGGTTATCAGGGAGTTAGAAGATATCAGTCCTCACCTCAATGAGCATATCAGTTCACTGGAAAACATTCACTTGTAACAAGCTGGCTACGTCCTAAAAGGCAACCGATTGCCCACATAGTGCACTACTTTTGACCAGGGCCCATAGGGAATAGGGTGCCACTTGGGATACAACCACATATAGAAGTACCTCTGCCTTCTGTTGTAAGGACCTCCATTTCCAGGGTTTCACGACTGCCACTCTCCAGACCTGTTCCCGTCATAGAGTCCTGGGCCGTATCATCACCCCTAAGACTCCTGGTGAACGTTGAGCAATGGAATAGAATAGGTTTATACCAGACAGAGGGCTATGGTACATGTGCATGCATCAACAGATGGCTGTACAGATGAATGGACAGATACTTGTAAATGCGTAAACAAATGCACACACACAGCAGTGTTATTCTAGTGGTTAGAGCGTTGGGCCAGTAACCGGAAGGTTGCTGGATCGAATCCCCGAGCTGACAAGGTAAAAACCTGTCATTCTGCCCCTGAGCAAGACAGTTAACCCACTATTCCCCCGCACCTCTCTGATTCAGAGGGGTTGTGGTAAATGCGGAAGACACATTTAAGTTGGACAACTGACTAGGTATCCACCTTTCCCTTATTCTTGGTTTTATCTACATATAAAAACACATTCAATATGAATTATGCAACGATTGAGGAAAAAATAGCCAGTGCTTGTCGATGTTATGATTTCCTATTCTCAGGACAATGATTAATAGAACAAAAGGCTCCAATGTTGCCAAGGCAACTGGGGTCACTGGAACATATCCAAAAGAGAGAAACAGACCAGAGGACAAATAACTGCTTCTAAATGCTAGAAAAACTAAGCACATGCTCTTCAACCGATCGCTTCCGCACCCGCCCGCCTGACTAGCATCACTACTCTAGACGGTTCTGACTTAGAATATGTGGACAACTACAAATACCTAGGAGTCTGGTTAGATTGAAAACTGTCCTTCCACTCACATTAAACATCTCCAATCCAAAATTTAATCTAGAATCTGCTTCCTACTTCGCAAAACAAACACCTCCTTCACTAATTCTGCCAAACATACCCTCATATAACTGACTATACTACAGATCCTTGACTTCGGCGATGTCATTTACAAAATAGCCCCAAACACTCTACTCAGTAAATTTGATGGAGCCTATCACAGTGCCAACCGTTTTGTCACCAAAGCCCCATATACTACCCACCACTGCGACCTGTATGCTCTCGTTGGCTGGCCCTCGCTACATATCCGCCGCCAAACCCACTGGCTCCAGGTCATCTACAAGGCTCTGCTAGGTAAAAGCCCCGCCTTATCTCAGCTCACTGATCACCATAGCAACACCAAACTGTAGCAGGCACTCCAGCAGGTATATCTCACTGGTCATCCCCAAAGTCATCACTTACTTTGGCCGCCTTTCCTTCCAGTTCTCTGCTACCAATGACTGGAACAAATTGCAAAAATCTCTGAAACTGGAGTCTTACATCTCCCTCTCGAACTTTAAGAATCAGCTGTCAGAGCAGCTTACCGATCACTGTACCTGTACACAGCCAATCTGTAAATAGCACACCCAACTACCTCATCCCCATATTATTACTTACCCTCTTTTGCACCTCAGTATCTCTACTTGCACATCATCATCTTTACATCTATCACTCTAGTATTAATGCTAAGTTGTGATTATTTTGCCTCTATGGCCTATTTATTGCCTACCTCCCTAATCTTCTACATTTGCACACACTGCACATAGATTCTTCTATTATTTTTTTCTATTGTGTTATTGACTGTACGTTTGTTTATGTGTAAGTCTGTGTTGTTTTAGTCGCACTGCTTTGCTTTATCTTGGCCAGGTCGCAGTTGTAAAAGAGAACTTGTTTTCAACTGGCCTACCTGGTTAAATAAAAGGTGAAATAAAAATAAAATAAATCAAAAGAAAATAATTTCTGTAAAAAATTATGTGTACACTTTAACTACTAAAACCACGTGTAATGTATGTAGAACAGATAATGGAGCTATATATTTTAAACAAGATTGTCTTTGAGAATAACATTCACTAAACAAACACTAGACAGTCTGGGAGAAACTAATATGTCACTGCAATATAGAAGCACTTTTTTTTTATCAACTTCCACTGTCCTCCAAAAGCTCTTTGCTTCAGTTTGCTCCTCAAATCAACCTTGGTTAGAGAGCGGCAGTGTTCCCTTCCTTACAACCATACAGTAGCTGGACAGCGTTAAAGGAGCTTTCGAATGGGATGTTTAGACCTTGACTAATCTCACGTGAACAGACTGCATAAACGGAAATGGTACCATCATCCAGCATCTGACCAAATTACGCAATAATGTTGTTCTGGGTTAACTGAGATTAAACCTTGACCTATTCCAAACTAATGATGTCCTATGCACCAACTATGTACAACCAGACAGAGAGTGTTTGTGAAACTAGAACTAACAACGAGGAACAACAAAGCACACACAATAGTGCAGTATCTCCTGCAGAATATGCAACTGTGGACAGACCTGGGCTACAAAACACAGCTCTACTTAAACATCCCACCATTAACAGAGATGAGAGTAAAGAGCAACTTACTCTAATTCAAGCTCCATTATAGGTCTCAGATTGAAGTCCACACTGTATGCCATCCTCCTGGTCTTCACTCTGTGGGGCCACACCTGTCTGTCTGGATCATGGACTTACCCTTTTCCAATCACAGACAGAAGCATAGGGGGAGCACACCAAGAAGACAGGATTGGTGGAACAGAGGTACTGTTGTGGTATATACTGTAGTTAGTGCATCGTCCCAGTCTTGTCTTCCAGCTCCCAGGAGAGGGAACTATTAGGAGCTCTTAGTGGGTGGGTTTAGGAGTTAGGACTTTGTCTGACCAACTTACACTCTCAACTCATTATCTACCAAACCCAAAATATGAAGAAGAAAAGACTGACGGAAGGGTTGTGTCACAATCAAAAGAAGACTATAGAGGAAGTGGTTCCTCCCACAGACCACTAGTGTACTGCTTCCTCGTCCTCCATCCTCCCAAAGATCCTCACCACAGACAATGTGCCATGTTCACATGTTATCAGGAACTTCTTCAACAGGAATTCAGAGGAACTTGTGGAGGTTAAAGAAAATAAAACAATCAAGGACTGACCATCCATTATATCAACATTATTGTTGTAAGCATACATTGTTTACATTTAATTCATTTACAAACAGAGTAAAAGAAGCTTTCGGGTTCTGACGGGTATTACAGTTGAACTAAGCCCATGAGGCATTTAAGTTCTATTCTGCAAAAATGTATGTAGCAATTGCTTACTGCCCCTTTAAGCTCCCTCTTGGATCTAGTTGAGTTCATTTTACTAAAGAAAAACAACAATACAGTATGTATATTTCTAATAACTAGTTTCTGGAATACCTTTGGATTTTATATAAAGCTATCCAACAAAATGTATTAAATAAATTCATGCAGAGTTTCTAAGTGATTGACAGCAGTGGAGGCTGGTAGGAGGAGCTATAAGATGACAGCTCATTGTAATGGCTGGAATGGAATCATTGAAACAGTATGAAACATATGGAAACCTCATGTTTGAGTCGTTCCAATAACTCCATTCCAGCCATTACACAGAGCCCGTCCTCCTATAACTGTTCCCAACAGCCTCCACTAATTAACAGCTGTGAATTGATTCAGTGTTAGTTCCATTTCCACAGGTTTCCAGATGGAAACACAATAGAAACAACACCAGTCAATACAATAAACTTCTGAATCATTATTTATAGGCAGTAGCCTACGACTTAGAAAAACTGCATATGTATTGTAACTGCAAAAAATAACTTCAAACTGAATAGGTTGATGCATAAGACTGTATGTTCTACCCCTCACCATTTCTGAAGACTTCATTTTTTTTCAAGACTGCACAGCCCCAAATCACCAATCAACTTTAAGCTCGAGCGGCTTTCTCTGGCGCAGATTCAACCAATTAAATACATTCTCCTCATTAGAGGTGTGTTCATTATGCGAAAAGTTTCGAAAACGTTAATAAAATATTTCCAAATGAATGTCAAGTTTATTCTAGACAGTTTGAATACATTTTGTAAGTCAATGTAACATTCTAATTGCAATCCTGCATTACAGTGGTGCACAACTAAAATGCATTGGCACATCACTAAAGAATAAAATGAAGTGAATATATAATTCATAATAAACGGTCTGTCTCTCACAGCAGGAATGCCTTGTGTGTGCTTCTGCTGCCCTCTAGTGGTAAACCTACATTATGAATGAAGTTTAGTGGGATATGATGGCAGTTGTTTGAGACGATATTAGAGAATCTAAAATATTGACGTGAATAACAGTGATATGCAGACCTCACAACAACACCAATAAATGTTTTCTATTTGGTGGTCAATGTGCAATGTTTTCATGTCCAAAGCACATTACACAGCCTGTGTCCCAATCAAAAGGTAGCATGCTGATTGGGAGGCCAGTTGAGGCTGCTGAGGGAAGGACAGACCATAATAATGTCTGGAACGGAGTAAATGGAATGGCATCAAACACATGGAAACCATGGAAACCATGTGCTGGATGTATTTGATACCATTCCACCAACTCTGCTCCAGCCATTACCATGAGCCTGTCCTCCACAATTAAGGTGCCACCAACCTCCTGTGGATGCCACCATCATAGCCTATGGAAGGTGGTTGTTCCTAGGGTTTAATTGCAAACACTGCCTTGATGATGAGCTATAGCCTTGACAATAACGATGAATTATATATTATACACTATAGCCAGAATTATACTTTATCTTCCTCTCTTCTACACCATAATGTCAGCCACTAGGCTACATAAGCCTATCTATTATTCTCAAAGCTTGTGAAAATGAAGTTGATAACAAGTTAATAAAGATACAAGCCATTGTGTACACAATGGGGTGTGTGTAAGGAGACACAGCCACATAGAGAGAGGAAAGATGCTTATTGATTTTGTACAAACCCTTTGAAAATGTGTGATAATGTGACAATACTGAACACTATGGCCATAAGGTTACTGTGAGAGTAGCAGTACTCCTAGAGATGACGTGGTCATTGTCCGGGGCGGTTCTTTAACTCTTCAGGAAATGAGAGTGAAAACAAAACCTCACAAATGAGACCTGCGCATAGTCATTTTCTAGCTGAAGTTGGGACATATTAATCGGCATAAAAAAATATATATAAAAAATGGAATCTGGTGCCTATGGGGCCTCGCTGTCCGGAGGTGACTTCGATTTTATGAGCTTTGTTAAACAACCTCAAACCATAGTCCGCATCTTGAGCTGGGTGAGTGATTTACTCTAGGTTGACAGCCAGCTAAGCGTGTTATCTTAGGAAACTTTTGAAGTAGCTAACGTTAGCTAGCAACCATAGCTAGCTGTCTGTTTAACTACAGTGCACATCACAGTTGTATTTTCTATTTATGGAAAAGCTTTGCGCATCAAGGCAAGAAGACAACATGAAAGAGTTGTTGACCTGTTTTCTAGTTTGTGATGTTGTGGAAAAGTTGCGAATGACACTTGGCTAATGCTAGCTAACAGGCTATCCAGATGTGTTCTAGTAGGGAACTTTTACTCGTGGCCAGTTTAGCTGTGTCAACCCAACTAAGCTTTTTGCCAACTGTTGATGAATGGTAGTTGTAAGCCTCCCAACGGCCAGCTTTTGAGCTACAGATGTTAGTAGCTTGCTGCTGTAACTTTAGCTCGCTGGCATGACGTGGAAGAGGTTTGTTTAGCTACTATCTGATCAACTGTCAGTCTGACAGATCCACCACACGGTCATCCCATCAACTTCCGTACCCCTGTAAAAGTTCTGCAAGGATAGCTGTGATGACAATTTGTTTGCATGCAACCATCTAATATTATTATAAGATGGACAATATGTTTAGTTTAATGGGGAAAAACATGTTCATTGATGTTGCATTACACTTCAATGCCAAGAAGAGATCTTGGATGCACTGAGCTAGCTAACCAAAAGCTGACGCCCTTATGGAAAAGTCCCATTGGATACCAATCGGAAATCATCATGGGATACAGGTCATGGGGCCCCAGTTTGGTTGTTTTCACTTAAAACCCCAATGGGCTGACCGAGGAGCAAGCTCAACGCAACTTGCAACTGCTCAGTTCACTTGCCCCAGGCAACCCAAAAAATTGATCCAGAAAAAAGATACATTTATCTTTTGTGTCTCTGTTTCACAATTTTCCTTCAATTCGCAAGTGGCTGATGTGTCTCACCGGAGAAAGCATCCGATCGAGTGAAACAGGCTACACATACAGGAGACAGAGGAGCACTATCTATCTGATGCTGTATGGTCAAAAGGAGCATGACATTGTTGCCGCCTGTAGCATTGAATGCAAGGAAGCCAGCAAGCATTTGGCTTCCCTTGATACCATTAAAATAATAACCAATCAGCGTTGCGCTAAACTGAGTGAGCCCACACATTTCACCCACACACTGCTATAGCTGTCCAAAGGGTTTCAATGGGAATTCCAATAGAATGCACATTTTGTGGTTGATAGAGTAGTGGGTGGGTGTGGGCTGTCCACATCCACTACAGGTCGGCTTCATAAGGCTGTCCACATCCACTACAGGTCGGCTTCATAAGGCTGTCCACATCCACTACAGGTCGGCTTCATAAGGCTGTCCACATCCACTACAGGTCGGCTTCATAAGGCTGTCCACATCCATAAGGCTGTCCACACGGGTCGGCTTCATAAGGCTGTCCACATCCACTACGGTCGGCTTAATAAGGCTGTCCACATCCACTACGGCTTCGGCTGTCCACATCATAAGGCTGTCCACATCCACTACTGGTCGGCTTAATAAGGCTGTCCACATCCACTACGGGTCGGCTTCATAAGGCTGTCCACATCCACTCTGGTCGGCTTCATAAGGCTGTCCACATCCACTACGAGTCAACCCCTGAAATCATACCAAACATACACAATGGTTTGAAAGTTAAGCATTTCACTGTACTTGTGCATGTGACAATAAAACTTGAACACACTCCCCTTGAAGTTATCCTCTACCGTTACGCATCCCTCCAGACATATTACCTTTCATGTTTTTCCCCCAGGACGTACTGTATGTCCTCGTGATTGGTTACAGGTTGTCTAACACTGTGTTACACCTGTCTTATATCATAACAGACCTATGTGATCATATGATAACAGTATTCTATGATAACAGGCCTATGTGATAATATATCAGATCAGTATTCTATGATAACAGGCCTATGTGATAATATGATAACAGTCTTCTATGATAACAGGCCTATGTGATAATATGATAACAGTCTTCTATGATAACAGGCCTATGTGATAATATGATAACAGTCTTCTATGATAACATGCCTATGTGATAATATGATAACAGACCTATGTGATAATATGATAACAGGCCTATGTGATGATATGATAACGGGCCTATGTGATAATATGATAACAGTCTTCTATGATAACAGTCTTCTATGATAATATGATAACAATCTTCTATGTGATAATATGATAACAGGCCTATGTGATAATATGATAACAGTCTTCTATGATAATATGATAACAGTCTTCTATGATAACAGGCCTATGTGATAATATGATAACAGGCCTATGTGATAATATGATAACAGGCCTATGTGATAATATGATAACAGTCTTCTATGATAATATGATAACAGTCTTCTATGATAACAGGCCTATGTGATAATATGATAACAGTCTTCTATGATAATATGATAACAGTCTTCTATGATAACAGGCCTATGTGATAATATGATAACAGGCCTATGTGATAATATGATAACAGGCCTATGTGATGATATGATAACAGGCCTATGTGATAATATGATAACAGGCCTATGTGATAATATGATAACAGGCCTATGTGATAATATGATAACAGGCCTATGTGATAATATGATAACAGGCCTATGTGATAATATGATAACAGGCCTATGTGATAATATGATAACAGGCCTATGTGATAATATGATGATAATATGATAACAGGCCTATGTGATAATATGATAACAGGCCTATGTGACGGACCCCAAGGTGTTCTAACCGACATGTTGTTGTCTCTTCAGATCTTTTCCATAGTGGTGTTTGCCACCATCACTGGAGAAGGCTATGTCAACCCTTCACTCCTGCCTGACACCAAATGCATGTTCAACAGGAATGACAGCGCATGCGGCTTCGGAGTGGGTATTGGAATTTTGGCCTTTCTCGCCTGCGTCGTCTTCATCATACTGGACGCCTACTTCCCTCAGATCAGCAACGCCAAAGAGAGGAAGAACATTGTCACTGCTGACCTGGTCTTCTCTGGTTAGGGGAAAACATTTGTTTGTGATACTCCAATGCTAAATCTTTAAGGCTGTAGTTTGGCACCCAGAACTGACACTTATGGACAGATTTTTCAACGATAATATTGGCAACACTTCATATGAATAGCTTCCTATAATATAATATAATATATGCCATTTACAGACGCTTTTATTTACAGTCATGTGTGCATACATTCTACATGGGTGGTCCCGGGATGACCCACTACCCTGGCGTTACAAGCGCCATGCTCTACCAACTGAGCTACAGGATTACAATGCATTACAAGCAGGTTTATAATGCCTTATGTCATGTACAATTCACTATACTTAACAAGTTAGGTACTAAAGGTGCACTGCTTATAAACATCTATAACTACACTCACAGTGTAGTTGCTCATATGGTGTTAGGAATGCACTTATAATGCATTAGGAAGAGGGAATTTGTAGGAAATGTTACCATAAACTTGACTTTCCCTCCTCTGTCAGGAGTGTGGACGTTGTTCTGGTTCATCTGCTTCTGTGTCCTGACCAATCAGTGGTCTCACACCACCGAAGTAGCAGGCATCCCTGTCGACGCCGCCCGAGCCGTAGTGGCCTTCTCCTTCTTCTCCATTGTCACTTGGGTGAGTCAGTCTTTCTCTCTCTCTCTCTCTCTCTCTCTTTTTGTCTCTCTTTCTCTCAACTGGCATGTAACTATTTGAAACTGCTAGCTGCAGCTGGTCTGAGCGGTCGACAGTGAATGCCCTAACCCGCTAGTAATTAATGCTGATTGTTAGCGTTCTGACTTGCTACAGGCTGTTAGGCAAGAACAAGGCAGATGTGTCCTTTTCCAGAGTATTTATATCTCTTGGTCACCACCACACACACACACACATAGAAGTAATCTTTGTGGTTCTATAAGGAAAGGAGAATACATGTACATATTAACAGTGATAATGCAGCTATATAATTTGAAATGTATATAGATAGTGTAGCATAGAATTTCAGACCCATATTCACATATAACTACAGATGGGGAGAGGCTAATCACTGATGAGGCTCTGTCTCTTGTCCAGCTAGATGTTTTCTAAATCAAGTTTGCAAGCGCCAGCGCACCAGGCATTCTAGGATCTTCTACTTATCTTACACATAACACTCTCTGTCAGTAATTATAACATACACATAATGCTCTACATCTGCATTGCTTGCTGTTTGGGGTTTTAGGCTGGGTTTCTGTATAAGCACTTTGTGACACGTGTTATGGGATTTTAAAAAACGTATTTACCAATATATTTCCTCTCACAGGCTCTATTGACTACATTTGCTTATACAAGATATCGCCAAGGAGTGAGTGACCTTGACCAGGGCTACACAGACCCAGCCTATGACAACAGCACTCCTTACCCATCCACCTCCGCCTATCCCCGTACCCCACCAGTGGGCCAGAGGGCTACCAGCAGTCCCCTTTCACCCCCCAAAACCAAGAGCATCCAGCACCATACCAGCCCCCGTCTTACTGAGGGACTGGACCATTGACCAGATTTGGGGGGGGTTTGAGTTTTTAAGTTGCCATTGGTGCCTGTAGCCTGGTCCCAGATCTGTCTGTGCTGTCTTGCCAACTCCTACGGTCATGCCAAACACAAAACGATCTGGGACCAGGCTATGTTGCCTCAGCTATGTGGACTGATCTCAGCACTCCACTGGTCCTCTCCTTTCACCTAACTGTTTAAGTCTTAGCAGGTGTTGCGCTTACATAATGAAGGGTGTGTTGACATGATTTCAGTTGGTATTCATATTGTAGTTTAGGTTGTGAATGGATATTTTGCTGCATTTTTATACATACAACTAGAGTGCCTGAGCTGAGCTTCAGGTAGAATCTAAGGAAAACTGTTACTAGGGTAAAACCTAGAATGCCATGTAAAAATGTGAGATTCAGAGTGTCATCACCACTTGAGGTAACTGTCATATGTTCTTTCTGTTGTTCTCTGCACTGTTTGTCTTGTAACATATGTAATGCAGTCATGTGGACACTGAAGTTCAGATCAAACCACTGAAACATATGTCTCTGTCGCTGGGATCATTGCTTTGTATTGCAAATAATGATGCTATGCTATGCTATGGACACACTGTATTTTTCTATGCTGCCTAATCCAGTTATATGGTATAGTGCATATACAAATACCTTTTGATAATTTCAATGATCTAGCCAGCCCAGGATATCAGAACTTATTGCCATATATCTAGAAATCAAATGTATTGCTAAGTTATTGACAAACGAAGACTGTTTTTGTTTTCTCTGCAAACCCATTTTTTATTTTACCTTTATTTTACTTGGCAAGTCAGTTAAGAACAAATTCTTATTTTCAATGACGGCCTAGGAACAGTGGGTTAACTGCCTGTTCAGGGGCAGAATGACAGATTTGTACCTTGTCAGCTCGGGGATTCAAACTTGCAACCTTTCGGTTACTAGTCCAACGCTCTAACCACTAGGCTACCCTGCCGCCCCATACTTTTATTTGTCCCAATAATGGGTGCACTGTCTGAAAAATGCTACCTTTAACGACTACTGTATATCAGTGCTTTTAAAAACCACCACTGAACTCACTCAGAGCCTATTTCCTGTACCCAGTTTAAACCTACTTCTGGACTGAAACTCACGCTTAATGGAAAAGCTCCATTGCAAGTAGATTTTCATCCAGGAATAGGTTTATTAATCTTGGTCTGGGAAACCAGCAGAACATTTTTGGGGGGTAAATTGGATAACACGTTATCTTTCTGTCATTTGTAGTACATGCTCCCAAGTCATGTTAACCCTTTCATTTGATCTTTATTGTAGTTTCAAACCAGTCTGTAATATATCTGGTAAACGAGGGTGTGTGTTTAGTATCAGGAACGCCCTCTCCTCAACTTGTTTGTCTCCTACCTACCTCCTATTCCGAACGTGCCTGAGAACGGTTTTATTCACTTCTGGTGTGTTCTTGTCCATGACACACACCTTTTCAGACAAACTCATATCAGAATTCTCATAGATGAGTTTAACAAAATACCAATTCAATTCAAGGGCTTTATTGGCATGGGAAACATGTGTTAACATTGCCAAAGCAAGTGAGGTAGACAACATACAAAGTAGGTAATATATACAGTATATTGAATTGTAATTGTAATGGTATTCCATTGAAAGAAAATGAGTAGGCTGCCAGTACATTTCAATAAACTAGTGAACTATTAACAAAATATAATTACAAAATAATACATATGGGAGCAGTCAGCATACTACATTAGGACACACAACTGCAATGTGTTTTGACTACTAGTCTTTCTCAGGCAGCGTTGTGATATTAGATTGAAATTGTTTTGTAAATGACCTATGCCTTTTAATCCTGCTGGGCATGACAATGAATTCCATACAGTACCAGAGTAAGAACCTTCATCAAAAACGACATATGGTTCTGCCTTTGTTCTTGGTATATCTTTGGTATAAGCTCATTTATTTACGTTATCTCTGATGAAGTGATCTCACCAATTATTATGCCCTCTTTCTTGGGTTTCAAGATTGCACTGAGCTTTGCAGTCTGTTGCACAAAGTGCCTTATAAAAGCCTACTACACCACCAACCGAACCTTTGCCAAATAAAGGCTTTTCCTGTTTGGAGACTGGCCCTTTTTTAAGAAGGGTGTATTCCAAAGGCAAATATTTGAGCAGCCGCTAAGGAGGGAGAGTAAAGGAGCCGGTGAAAAGTAGATAAGATTTACAACTATAACTAGTAAGGCTATTTGTGCTCTCTCTCTCTCTGGGTGGGCCCTGTGTGTCACCTCTAGTTATTATGTTTCACATTGGACGCGGAGTTTACTGAAAACACAGACATTGTGCAACATAAACATCCCATGACTCTTGTCAATTTTTCAATGTATGCCAATGCCAGGAACCTTTCACTACTAACATAGTGTGTGGTATTTGAAGCCTTGCACCGTTACTGCTATCATGGACAAGAGCTTGTTCGACATTGCATGCGATTAAGACTGACTGATCGACAAGAAACCTTGCATCATAAATAACTACTGATCAGTCAGTCACTCTTTACCCTGATACATTACGTTTTTATCCTCTCGAACACGGCAAATGATTTCAGATGTGCTGTTGCACCTGCATTGCAATGAAAGTCACATATTAGATATGTTTCAACGTTACAAACAACAACAAACAGTTTACGCAAGCAGCGCATAGTAATCCAGAATACTGTTCAATTCGTAGGCTAGGTAGATTTCGTTGCCTGGGCGGGACTTATTTTATACTGTCACTGAACAAGGAAGTAGCCCATGGTTTCCCCAATGATGCAAACGATGGAGACTAAACACTGTATCCTAGATTTAAACGAAGCGGTGTTGTCGCCAATCAAATCATTATCGGACTGTTATTTGGCGGCATATCACTTGTAGTGAGTATCGTTCTAACATTATTTGTAACAGTTGCGCATCCACGAAGCTTCGTGTCGCCTTTATTTAATATTATCCGACAATTCTAGAGCATATCCTAGTTAAACGGGAGCACTCATATGTTGTCACAATGTACTTCCCCTTTTCATGTTCGAATTAGGCCTACTCACTAATCTGTCAGTAGTGTGATGATGGGGGCTCGAGTTAGCATGTTTTAAAATGCACTATATATATATATATATATATATATATATATATACATAAAGGTACGTGGACACCTTCAAATGAGTGGATTCGTCTATTTCAGCCATACCTGCTGCTGACAGGTGTATATAACATTGGCAGTTGATTGGCCTTACTGAAGAGCTCAGTGACTTTCAACTTGCACCGTCATAGGATGCAACCATTCCAACAAGTCAGTTGTCAAATCTCTGCCCTGTCAGAGCTGTCCCTGTCAACTGTAAGTGCTGTTACTGTGAAGTGGAATCATCTAGGAGCACGGCTCAGCTGGAAGTGGTATTTTTAAGCACATAGTGTGTAAAAATTGTCCGTTCTGGTTGCAAAACTCCACACCAAGTTCCAAACTGCCTATGGAAGCAATGTCAGCACAATAACTGTTAGTCAGGAGCTTCATGGATTGGGATTCCATGGCCGAGCAGACGCACACAAGCCTAAGATCACCATGTGCAATGCCAAGTGTCAGCTGGAGTTGTGTAAAGCTCATCGCCATTCGACGCCTCACCATCTGGCAGCCCGAAGGACAAATCTGGGTCAGGAGAACACTAACTCAACCCCATTGAACACCTTTGGGATGAATTGGAACTCTGACTGCGAGCCAGGCCTAAGTGCCCGACCTCACTAATGCTCTTGTGGCTGAATGGAAGCAAGTCCCCGCAGCAATGTTCCAACATCTAGTGGAAAGCCTTCCCAGAAGAGTGGAGGCTGTTATTACAGCAATGTTCCAACATCTAGTGGAAAGCCTTCCCAGAAGAGTGGAGGCTGTTATAACAGCAATGTTCCAACATCTAGTGGAAAGCCTTCCCAGAAGAGTGGAGGCTGTTATTACAGCAATGTTCCAAAATCTAGTGGAAAGCCTTCCCAGAAGAGTGGAGGCTGTTATAACAGCAATGTTCCAACATTTAGTGGAAAGCCTTCCCAGGAGAGTGGAGGCTGTTATAACAGCAATGTTCCAACATCTAGTGGAAAGCCTTCCCAGAAGAGTGGAGGCTGTTAAAACAGCAAAGGGGGGACATACAGGCGCAATGCCAGTGGAAGTCTGCCAGTCTAACACTGCTGTAAAACCCATTATAAACCAACCACATGATCACACAGCACTGTAGGTAGAAGCAGTATCTAGTCTTGTCATTTATAACTGCGGGATGTAAAAGACAAGGTCATACATCAGTAGGAAGATAGGCCTACTTTGAATAGTGACTGCTTGTATGTGAATATTGTCGTTCAACACCATTTATCTACAGCATAACATATTCAAAACAATTAAAATGCATAAACTATTGCAATCAAAAATAACTTGAAACAACTAGGCCTAGAGACCTATTATAGTGACCTTAACCTGTCACCTAGTAGTCTCTAGACAGCTGGGATGCTTCCCACAATGTTGCTACCCGAGGTTAATCACCTGGCAACATTGTCAAGAGGTTCGGATCACTTGGCCTAACAGCTAAATTATTGACTAGCTGGACCCGAGTTCGAGTCCCGGTCAGGGCTACCCCTGAATTTGCTAGCAGCAGGTACCATCACATGGTATGCTCAGTTGAAAGACAGAAAACAGTTCGTCTATGCTCATTCTGCAACCCCTGCCCAACAGCAGTCACTGTGGACCATTTATTGTCTTGACACATGTGTCCTTTAATGACATATAACCTTTGTAGTGCCAAAGTCCATTATATGGGGCGGCAGGGTAGCCTAGTGGTCAGAGCGTTGGAGCCTAGTGGTTAGAGCATTGGACTAGTAACCGAAAGGTTGCAAGTTCATATCCCCGAGCTGAGGAAAAATAGAGGATCATATAGCTGGCCAATCAGCAGTCTACTCATGTGAATATTTTTAATGCGCAGCATACGCCCACACCATTCAAAAACAGAAAAGCTGCTTTTTAACATACTATTTTTTTACATACTCATATTGGAATTAATTATGAGTCAAATTTAATAGACATCTAGACACAATGGGCAATTACTTTAAAGTGCATTGGTGTGCAGGGAAACATATCATAAAGTCTTTAAAATTACACAAAGACCATTCAAATGGATGATCAGAGTGGGTGGATAACAACATAGACCTATTATAACGATATAAAACATGTTATAGTCCATGCATTTCAGACTTCCACTGTGGGTTTACCAGTCAACACTCCGCAGGTAACCTATTTGAGTAATATAGCCTGCTCCCAGGTCTATTTTTGCTGTCTTGCTAACTGCTATTGTCATTGTCTTGGTAGCACGAACAGATCTAGGGCAAGGCTACTTTGAAGACACCGCCATCATGACATGCTGTAATTGCATCGCAGACACACCTTGGTGTGTTCTCAGGTCTAAAGTTGTCATAGTGATAGGAGGTTGTCTTTTTGGTAATGGCTGATACTAGATCAGTGAATTTTCAACCTTGACCTTTGTGCATGTGTGCACTGCAAGCATAGGTAAAGTCAACAGATTGTGTCTCTAGTCTGGCCTCATCCCATACTGTATGTTCTGTAGTCTGGCCTCGTACTGTATGTTCTATAGCCAACTCTTTAGCCTATCATTCGTTGTCATGTTGAAAAGTTAAACGATATAAACCTTTTCAGCAGAACATACAGTTTGGAACGAGGCCAGACTACAGGCTACAGAACATACAGTATGGAACGAGGCCAGACTACAGGCTACAGAACATGAGGCCAGACTACAGGCTACAGTATGGAACGAGGCCAGACTACAGGCTACAGAACATACAGTATGGAACGAGGCCAGACTACAGGCTACAGAACATACAGGTTGGAATGAGGCCAGACTACAGGCTACAGAACATACAGTATGGAACGAGGCCAGACTACAGGCTACAGAACATACAGTATGGGACGAGGCCAGACAACAGGCTACAGAACATACAGTATGGGACGAGGTCAGACTACAGGCCACAGAACATACAGTATGGGACAAGGCCAGACTACAAAACATACAGTATGGAACGAGGCCAGGCTACAGAACATACAGTATGGAACGAGGCCAGACTACAGAACATACAGTATGGGACGAGGCCAGACTACAGGCTACAGAACATACAGTATGGAACGAGGTCAGACTACAGGCTACAGAACATACAGTATGGAACGAGGCCAGGCTACAGAACATACAGTATGGGACGAGGCCAGACTACAGGCTACAGAACATACAGTATGGAACGAGGCCAGGCTACAGAACATACAGTATGGAACGAGGCCAGACTACAGGCTACAGAACATACAGTATGGAACGAGGCCAGACTACAGGCTACAGAACATACAGGTTGGAATGAGGCCAGACTACAGGCTACAGAACATACAGTATGGAACGAGGCCAGACTACAGGCTACAGAACATACAGTATGGGACGAGGCCAAACAACAGGCTACAGAACATACAGTATGGGACGAGGTCAGACTACAGGCCACAGAACATACAGTATGGGACAAGGCCAGACTACAAAACATACAGTATGGAACGAGGCCAGGCTACAGAACATACAGTATGGAACGAGGCCAGACTACAGAACATACAGTATGGAACGAGGCCAGACTACAGGCTACAGAACATACAGTATGGAACGAGGCCAGACTACAGGCTACAGAACATACAGTATGGAACGAGGTCAGACTACAGGCTACAGAACATACAGTATGGAACGAGGTCAGACTACAGGCTACAGAACATACAGTATGGAACGAGGCCAGGCTACAGAACATACAGTATGGGACGAGGCCAGACTACAGGCTACAGAACATACAGTATGGAACGAGGTCAGACTACAGGCTACAGAACATACAGTATGGGACGAGGCCAGACTACAGGCTACAGAACATACAGTATGGAACGAGGCCAGACTACAGGCTACAGAACATACAGTATGGAACGAGGTCAGACTACAGGCTACAGAACATACAGTATGGAACGAGGCCAGGCTACAGAACATACAGTATGGAACGAGGCCAGGCTACAGAACATACAGTATGGAACGAGGTCAGACTACAGGCTACAGAACATACAGTATGGAACGAGGTCAGACTACAGGCTACAGAACATACAGTATGGAACGAGGTCAGACTACAGGCTACAGAACATACAGTATGGGACGAGGTCAGACTACAGGCTACAGAACATACATTATGGAACGAGGTCAGACTACAGGCTACAGAACATACAGTATGGAACGAGGTCAGACTACAGGCTACAGAACATACATTATGGAACGAGGCCAGACTACAGGCTACAGAACATACAGTATGGGACGAGGCCAGACTACAGGCTACAGAATATACAGTATGGAACGAGGCCAGACTACAGGCTACAGAACATACAGTATGGAACGAGGTCAGACTACAGGCTACAGAACATACAGTATGGAACGAGGTCAGACTACAGGCTACAGAACATACAGTATGGGACGAGGTCAGACTAGAGGAACAATATGTTGACTTTACCTAGGCTTGCAGTCTATACATGCACAAAGGTCAAGCAAGACAAGAGTGGTGAAGAGTAGTTGTCAATTACCTTGCTAGGTTTTCCCCTTTGGACTTGCGGTGGTTAATCAATACTAATCCCCCAAGTCTAGTCAAAGTTCACCACCGATGTTGTTACCCTTAGTCACGGTTGCACAGCCAATCCCTTTCAGCTGATAACTAAGGAGTTCACTGCTCAGCGTTCAATTAACTCTGGGCAACGGAAGAGTGTAGCTGGTCCATTGGTGCGGTTGTGGAATTGAGATGACAGTCGGCCAGCTTTCAGGAAGGAGGAGGAGGAGAAGAAAGGGTAACTCCATACTACCAGAGCTCTTGTTTGTTTCAGTGACAGCAGATCCTGTATGGACTCTGTGATTTGAGGAGTTTGTTGTGGAGAAGAGGTAACTAGGTCCCAGATCAGTTTGTGCGTGCTTGCTTATACCTCACCTACTCCTATGTATGGCATGACAATGACCATAGTATTTGCTCTAGAGCCCGAACAGATCTGGGACCTGGCTAGAGGAGAGACATGTTGGAGATATGTACTATAGTGTGTGATGTCTGTAGTGTCTCGTTGGGATTCCATCCATCACAGATACTTTACCCTGTAATTGATGCTGTGTGTTTGAGGACCTACATGCTCACACCTCAGGCACTTCTTAGTGTGGGTGCACAAACAACAATCTGTTTTCTGGTGATTTAGTTTCAACCAGCTGATGTGTGCGTGCCTGTGTGTTAGACTAGCATGCCGGAGAGGGAAGGCTGCCACAGAGCAGAGAGTCTCAGGGTGTCATAATGGACTTCTGTTTGGCTGGGGGCCCTGGCCACAGTCCTGGTATAAAAGAGCCTTTGAGCAGAAGAGGGGCTGCTGCTGCTTGGTTTAGAGACATTATACCCTGGTCACAGGATGTGTCGCTCCTGGAACCGACTCAAAGTGAGGTCACAAAGATTTTCTTGAGGGTGTACATGTTGGTGTATTTCTGAGAGCGCATTTCAAATGGATGCTTCATTCGATTTCGATAATTGCCTTTCACCCCGATTCACATTTGAGATGTTTTCAGTTAACATTTAGGCTACGCCACATGCATTTGTTTCTTCTCCGTAATGAATCTAGATCTGAGTACCTCCATGACGATATCAAGAATAGAAAAAAATTCTAACAGTACTGATTGGTCCAATTAATTCTACACTCAACCAATGAGTTGAGCCAGAGTCAGAATACTTGAAAATTCGTCATTGGTTTTGCTTCCTGATTGGTTAGAGATGATCCAATCACTGATTACTATGTTTTGTACAATACCCATCATTTTGACATTACCACAAATGACTTCAACGACGGCGGTCTCAGACTGAAGTATGTATCAAACATAGAGAAGCTGAAGAATTCAGTTTGAATCATCAGCCAATATTTAGGCTACATTGAGTGTATAATTAATTTTTTCAGATGTATGGAGACAGATACTATCACAAAAGCCACCGATAATGCTGTGGCAAACGGTTTCTTATTTAGATGTACCAAAACGTAGGCAGGATTGCATTTCCTTATTATTTCGCCTGTTGACTTTCTCTCTCACGAGTGATGTTGATTGAGTATCTGATAAGCAGAACACATGAACACAGGAGATTTGCTACTGAGATTAGGTCCCTCTGGGATAATGAATCCAAATATATTTTTATTGGTCACATACACGTGTTTAGCAGATGTTATTGCGGGTGTAGCGAAATGCTTGTGTTAATAAAGACTGCTCTACCTGTTCACCACTAAAAGTAGGCTAGTTTTTGAACACCCCATCTGACTGAGAGTTTTGAATGACAAGGTTTTGGGTGGTTTCCGGGTGTCTACTTGCTACCTTTCCTGCTTTACCTGTTCACAACGACATATTGTCCCATTTTATGTCACTGAATGGGCCACTCCCAGGCTCCACGTCAACACACTGCCTGCACACCTGTGGCCAGCTTCTATTGGTCTCACCTGTAGCTACCGCTTCTTCCTCCTTCACAGCAGAACTGAGCTGTGGGATGCTCATTGGTTGTACATAGACATTCTCTTCAGGATCTGCAAGCTAGTGTTCTTTCAGTGGTCCGCTATATGGACAGACGTGAGCCTTAAAGAAGAACATCCTTGTGAGCAGAGATTGTATCATTATTTTCAGTTTTTTTACAGGCAACCTGGATCTGAATGAAGCTGGTGTGTATTGTATACTGTTGTCTGGTGTGAAATCTCACACAGTATTTATTTGAATGTTTATGTACTGATTTGGTGTTTCACTGATATTAGTCTCTTGTGAAAGACTTAACAACTGTTAAATCAAAACACCTAATCCATGTGACATCTTCAAGGAGTTCTTCAGCGGTTGTGGGGTTGTTATAGTGCCGTCAGATTCTAAAGCTGCTATATTTTTCTCAAAATTGCACTGAGATACACATGATGATTGAGAGTCATGACACTTGTGAAATATTCTGCAACACTGATTGTCTATAGGATCGAGGCCAAAGTCATAACAATGCATGGTTATCTAACTACTGGTGAGAGTGAGTGCGTTGAGTGAGTCGGTGAAAAGGAGGTGAGGAGAGGAATCAAGGAAATACAATTGAGATTCCACCTGTGTACTGTAGCTGAGGAGGGCAGCCTTTCCCTCAAATCAGACCTCTGACCCCTCCATTCTCCTCTCCTTAACCTTTTCAGATCCCTCCCCCATGCCTGTTTCTCCAGGCTACACCCAACTGGAGCAGAATGATCCGTCTATGAACCCCTGCGCATCTCAGTCGGAGGACTTCCCATGTTGGCCTCCATGACCAACACCCCAGACCCCGATTCCGCCTCAATTTGAAGGCCATCGTAGCCCTGGTCCTGGCCATTGCCCTGGTCCTCCTCTACATGCACCTGAACCCGGGCTCCTACTCCAAGGTCCCCAGCTCCCGTAACTGGAAGTCTGGCCACACGGGGATGGCGATGGACGAGGTGGCCGACCGCTACAATGACACTTACCCGCTCAGCACCCCCGAGCGGACGCCGCAGGGCACGCGCTACCGCATCGGGGTCATTGCCGACCTGGACACAGACTCACGCAGCGACAAGAAGCTGACATGGTTCAGCTACATGCGCCGGGGCCACCTGCTGGTGTCGGAGAGTGGCACCAAGGTGGCCGTGGAATGGGACGCGGAGAGGGTCCTGCTGGAGAGCCACCTGGCGGAGAAGGGCCGGGGCATGGAGCTGTCAGAGCTGGTGGTGTTCAACGGGAAGCTGTACAGCGTGGATGACCGAACGGGCGTGGTCTACCACATCGACGGCAGCAAGGCTGTGCCCTGGGTCATCCTGCCTGATGGGGACGGCTCCGTCTCCAAAGGTCAGTGAGGTCGATGAGCCAAATTCAAGTGCAGAATCGATTCCTAGGCTCCTGTAGATCTGAAAGGATTGAATAAGTATACATTCTATGGTAAATGCTTCATCTTGCCTTCTAATAGGGTAGATAGAATTTTCACCATATTGCTGACACCTATTTAATCCCTCTCAGTGAATATGGAGTAGGGGTTAAGGGTCAATTTGGCATTGTGAGTGTCTCACTGTGTAGACCAGGCAGGCAGATTTGGAACTTAATCTGTTTATTTACTATAAGGGGTCTGTTGAAGAACCTCATCTGGGGGAGACAACAACCATGGAAATGGAATTTGTTGGATCTCATTCTCATTTGTAAACACTTGAGTGTACAAAACATTAAGAACACCTTCCTAATATTGAATTGCACCCTATTTTGCTGTACAGTAGTTCAGTGAATCATAACATCTTGATGTGTGTCCCAATGACCCTCTTTCCCTCTTTCAGGGTTCAAAGCGGAGTGGCTAGCAGTAAAGGACGAGCACTTGTACGTGGGTGGCCTGGGGAAAGAGTGGACAACCACCACGGGGGAGGTGGTCAACAACAACCCTGAGTGGGTAAAGGTGGTGGGCCATCGGGGACGTGCAGCACCAGAACTGGGTCCCCAAGTACAACCTCCTGAGGTCCGCAGCTGGGATCGAACCTCCAGGTGAGAGCTGCAGGGTTGAAAATGCTAACCATGCTAACGCTAACTGCAAAGGCTATGCTGACTGTGTTAGCCTAGCATATACAGTTAGAGTTACCCTTGCAAACTATTAGCATTCTCTATGATATTCAGATTCTCATGACATTCTCTCCCCAGGTTACCTGATCCACGAGTCGGCCACGTGGAGCGACAGCCTGCAGCGCTGGTTCTTCCTCCCACGCCGCGCTAGCAAAGAGCGCTACGACGAGACGGCTGACGAGCGTCGTGCTGCCAACCTCGTCCTCAGCTGCTCGCCGGACTTCAAGGACGTCACCGTGAACCGGGTGGGCCCGCATAACCCCACACACGGCTTCTCCTCCTTCAAGTTTGTCCCCAACACGGACGATCATATCATCGTGGCTCTCAAGTCGGAGGAGGACGCTGGGAAAATCGCCTCGTACATAATGGCATTCACACTGGACGGCCAGATCCTGTTACCTGAAACCAAGATAGGAGACGTGAAGTATGAGGGTCTGGAGTTCATATAGGAAACAAGGACATATAGTAGCTATGTGGAACATAGTTGTTGACATTCCATGCACTCAAAAGTTAACTTGCTGCTTGTTAATTGACTGTGAAGACGACACGCAGCCCAATCGATCAATCACGGATCAGAAGCCATTTTGGTGTGACCTGAGGTAAGCATCAAATGGAAGAAAACAGACTGAAACAGGGAGGGGCTACCTGTCATTTTTTCATTTTATGTTGCAAAACATTTAAAATAATAATTTAGTCGCATTCCCTAATGAACTCAACTCAAGGTTTCAGGGCCAAGACATTCTGTTCAGTAAATGGGAGCCTAGAGTAGCCTAGGCTACCTAAACAAAGTCCTCTAGTTGAGGATGTCCTCTTGATGGCCATCCTCTTCCTAGGCCAACGGCTATCTTGTCAAGTAATGTAGACTTTTTCAGAATGTCTTAAACTGTGATTTAACTCATAAAATGCAGATACTGTACATCCAGGAACTAATGGATTTGTTGTATTTTCCCCCTAGTGTATATCACAGTTTCGTCTTAGAAAAAGAAAAAAAAATCATATACTTCAGGACACTATACCCTACGTCAGGGATCATCAACTAGTTCAGCGGTGGGATGATTTTGTTCTTGAGCGGATGGTCGGTGGGCCGGAACAGAATTACAAATCATTTGTAGACTGGAAATTGACCACATGAAGCCCAAACAGATATATTTGACTAAAACGTGATCATTTCAAACCGTGCTTACATTTGTATATGATCACGTGTCTCTCTATTGTGCAGGGGAATACCTGGGAACAGATTTCCACAATGAAAATCACTTGGAGATGATTTGCTGGTGTTTTTAGTCTTTTATGTCCAACAATGAAAATACAAAAAATAAAAACCTGCTTCATGTGACTCCATTGACCTTTATGAAAATATGTTTTTTAAAGGAATATAGAACAAACGCAGAATCTCACATCATCCTGTTTTGTTTTACTGGTGTTTGTTGAGTAAAATCTATCATGATACACCCGGAGTCTTTTATTGGGTGAGGTTGGAAAACATACAAAATCAAAGAAGATGACTATTTGTCTGCATTATGTAACTATCACATCATTTAGGTTGGGTACTATGAATATACCTTGTTATTAATTAGCACTTGTGTGTTATTATCAAGTCATATGGATGTGCAATGCTGTTATTCTGAAAATTGATTGAACATAATACAAATGTATTAAATAATTTTACATTTAGGTTAGGGTTAGGATTTAGGGTTAGGATTTAGGGTTAGGATTTAGGGTTAGGATTTAGGGTTAGGATTTAGGGTCAGCCATTGTTTTTTCTTGTCCAAGGTTGATGAGATTAGGCTTGACCTAATCCTTGATCTCTCTTGGTTTAGTCAGTCTTATCTATTGGGAATCAAACTAAAACAATATCTACAAGCTGTGCAACCAGCCCCTGTGAGGTCACACTAAATCTAGAGAATCCAGTTGCATGCGTGCAGTTTTGATTACCTTAGTAAATACTTTCACCCCTGTGGTTATAGCCTAGTTAAATAAAGGTTCAATAAACATCTAATATAAATCTAAGCGGTGTCATTTTACAAGCGTTTTATAAGAACTACCATGCGCACAGCAAGACACCAAGAGGTAAGATATTTAAGAATCTGAATGTCAAATGTCTCTGAAAACTCTAGATTAACTATTGTCCTTAGTGCTGAATATAATGTTTGCTTTTTATATTGGATTATATTGGATATACTTGATTGTCTGTTGTACACAAATGTACTTTATGTACAGAAAATTGATTTTTGTTGAAAATCAACTAAATGTGCTATGGTTTCTTATCAATACACTGTCTGGCGTGGGAAAAGCACGTTCACTAGATACAGTAATCCAGCATGGTCATTTTTGTGGAGAATACAATTTTGCTACTTTTTTATTAATAAAACACATTTGAGTTGTAATTCATTTATTGCATCAGCTAAACCTATTCATGGTGGTTGTTATTGTTGGGGAAGATGGTATAATATTGTAATGACCTGACTAGATCATAAAGGAACAATTGTCCAGACAGAGGTTTGAGTTTACGAATTGACGGTTTATTACCAACTTTACACAGGCTACTGTTTGGCCGTAGCCCACGCCAAATAAATGAAAGATAACTCACAAGCCAATCGTGACCTTCTCTTGTGAAGCCCAGACGTAAGAGGGAGAACAAAGGCTAAACCTGGTCTTAACTTCCAATGTTCCATCCCCTGCCCAACCCTCCTCCACGCCACTCCGCAAACCGCCAGGATGCCCGGTATCAGAACCTTCCAGGCATTCCTGTGATTGGCAGATAGCAGGTTGATTGGCATGTCGGAGCAGGTTGATTGGCATGTCGGACCCCGCGAACACTGGGTACTGGTAAGTACATCACAACCACCTACTAGCCTAACACATAACACACTGTCTGTGCGGGTCTGTGCGGGTCGCTACAATATATAGACATTAAAGCTTTAGGCCAATGGTTTTGCTCCTGGATGTGGGGAGATGGGCCTATATAGAAGACCCCTTTTGGCTCAAGAGCACCCCTAGAGGCAAAACTTAATATGGTTAATACCATGAGGCAAGAACACGTGGGCTAGACTGTGAGAACCCTCACTCTATTGCTTGTCTGTTTGTCAGTTTCCCAAGCTGGTTGGTGAAAATGCTGAGGCCTTGAATCACTTCTCTGTGGCTGCTGTTGCTTCCCTTCTGAAAAAACCTACACTCGATCCCTCCGATGTCAACAATTACAGACCAGTATCCCTTCTTTCTTTTCTCTCCAAAACTCTTGAACGTGCCGTCCTTGGCCAGCTCTCCCGCTATCTCTCTCTGAATGACCTTCTTGATCCAAATCAGTCAGGTTTCAAGACTAGTCATTCAACTGAGACTGCTCTCCTCTGTATCACGGAGGCGCTCCGCACTGCTAAAGCTAACTCTCTCTCCTCTGCTCTCATCCTTCTAGATCTATCGGCTGCCTTCGATACTGTGAACCATCAGATCCTCCTCTCCACCCTCTCCGAGTTGGGCATCTCCGGCGCGGCCCACGCTTGGATTGCGTCCTACCTGACA
Organism: Oncorhynchus gorbuscha; assembly: GCF_021184085.1. Classification (NCBI taxonomy): domain Eukaryota; kingdom Metazoa; phylum Chordata; class Actinopteri; order Salmoniformes; family Salmonidae; genus Oncorhynchus; species Oncorhynchus gorbuscha. The sequence continues at coordinate 27,058 of NW_025746485.1, forward strand.
GGTCGCTCCTACCAGGTGGCGTGGCGAGAATCTGTCTCCTCACCACGCGCTCTCACCACTGGTGTCCCCCAGGGCTCTGTTCTTGGCCCTCTCCTATTCTCGCTATACACCAAGTCACTTGGCTCTGTCATAACCTCACATGGTCTCTCTTATCATTGCTATGCAGACGACACACAATTAATCTTCTCCTTTCCCCCTTCTGATGACCAGGTGGCGAATCGCATCTCTGCATGTCTGGCAGACATATCAGTGTGGATGACGGATCACCACCTCAAGCTGAACCTCGGCAAGACGGAGCTGCTCTTCCTCCCGGGGAAGGACTGCCCGTTCCATGATCTCGCCATCACGGTTGACAACTCCATTGTGTCCTCCTCCCAGAGCGCCAAGAACCTTGGCGTGATCCTGGACAACACCCTGTCGTTCTCAACTAACATCAAGGCGGTGGCCCGTTCCTGTAGGTTCATGCTCTACAACATCCGCAGAGTACGACCCTGCCTCACACAGGAAGCGGCGCAGGTCCTAATCCAGGCACTTGTCATCTCCCGTCTGGATTACTGCAACTCGCTGTTGGCTGGGCTCCCTGCCTGTGCCATTAAACCCCTTCAACTCATCCAGAACGCCGCAGCCCGTCTGGTGTTCAACCTTCCCAAGTTCTCTCACGTCACCCCGCTCCTCCGTTCTCTCCACTGGCTTCCAGTTGAAGCTCGCATCCGCTACAAGACCATGGTGCTTGCCTACGGAGCTGTGAGGGGAACGGCACCTCAGTACCTCCAGGCTCTGATCAGGCCCTACACCCAAACAAGGGCACTGCGTTCATCCACCTCTGGCCTGCTCGCCTCCCTACCACTGAGGAAGTACAGCTCCCGCTCAGCCCAGTCAAAACTGTTCGCTGCCCTGGCCCCCCAATGGTGGAACAAACTTGTAAGTCCCTCTGGATAAGAGCGTCTGCTAAATGACTTAAATGTAATGTAAATGCAAACTCCCTCACGACGCCAGGACAGCGGAGTCAATCACCACCTTCCGGAGACACCTGAAACCCCACCTCTTTAAGGAATACCTAGGATAGGTTAAGTAATCCCTCTCACCCCACCCCCCCTAAGTTTTAGATGCACTATTGTTAAGTGACTGTCCCACTGGATGTCATAAGGTGAATGCACCAATTTGTAAGTCGCTCTGGATAAGAGCGTCTGCTAAATGACTTAAATGTAATGTAATGTAAATGCTTCTCCATGTCCCTGGACTCTGCAACATGGAATCTATTCAGTGAGTTCCCTGTAGCCTGGATTGTACTGTCTAGTCAACTCCTATGGTTATTGTCATGCCACATGCCATGGCCATACAACACAAACAGATCTGGGACCAGGATAAGTTCAGTTGGCCAACGACACAATGAAATCTGATATTTCCATTTCTCTATTCATCACACATAAGTCATGTTAATTTGTGAATTACGTTGTTAGTAGGACAATGACATGATTTATATTTTTTGGAGTAGACTTCCCTATGATCAGGCATCATCCAATCATGTGGTGTACTCCTCAAGCTCAAGTTCCACTCCAGCCCCAGACTATGTCAACTCATTCACAACACCAAACCACAATAGTGTGATTTACCAGACCAAGGAAACCAACCCCATCAGTTGGTCAGCAAGAGTCTTTAAGAACCAACGAGAATGTTCCAGGTGTATTTCCTTCCCCACTGCCATTCTCTCTCTCCAAAGCAGCCTCAGACAAAACCAGACCAACAGTGTTCACTTCAGCAACCAACTGCTCCTAACATGTGAGGGCAGGTATGTGTTTCACGTCCAGGACTTCAAGAACGACATGGCCCAGATCCCTACTAACAGCAGTCTGGCCCTGTCCTACCCCTGTCCTGAAGGCCAGTATGACTTTTGCTTTGTGGTGAGACCAGAATACATCTGATAGCACTGCCTGGCACAGATGAAATAATGCTCCTAACACACATCCACAAATCGAATAATTCTGCCCTGCTGCCAATCGGTTTTTAATAAGAGTTTGAAATGACAGTACTGTAGTTTTGGAAATACAATATCTGATTGATTTGGTTACATATGCTGAAATCATATCCAAATGTATCACTGTTCGTAGATCAAAATTATGCAAAAAACTATATTAACATGAAATGTGTGCATGCACTTGAATAAAATACATTTGAACATACAGGGATGAGGATTGTGCTTTTTTCATGTCTATTATTCTTCCACTAGATGGGGTCGTTCCTTCAATCATATTCAGTTGTAAATACTCAGTATGGAGGCTGAAAGAGGAATTGGGTTAAAAAGTATAACCCTAACCCTAACCCTGACTCTAAACCAAGTCCTTACACCTAACCCTAACCCTAACCCTAACCCTAACCCTGACTCTAAATCAAGTCTTTACACCTAACCCTAACCCTGACTCTACACCAAGTCCTTACACCTAACCCTAACCCTGACTCTACACCAAGTCTTTACACCTAACCCTAACCCTAACCCTGACTCTAAACAAAGTCCTTACACCTAACCCTAACCCTAACCCTGACTCTACACCAAGTCCTTACACCTAACCCTAAACCTAACCCTGACTCTAAGTCCTTACACCTAACCCTAACCCTAAACCTAACCTGACTCTAAGTCCTTACACCTAACCCTAACCCTAACCCTGACTCTAAGTCCTTACACCTAACCCTAACCCTGATTCCAACCCTAACCCTAACCCTGATGTAACGGATGTGAAACGGCTAGCTTAGTTAGCGGTGCGCGCTAAATAGCGTTTCAATCGGTTACGTCACTTGCTCTGAGACCTTGAAGTAGTAGTTCCCCTTGCTCTGCAAGGGCCGTGGCTTTTGTGGAGCGATGGGTAACGATGCTTCGAGGGTGACTGTTGTCGATGTGTGCAGAGGGTCCCTGGTTCACGCCCGGGTATGGGCGAGGGGACGGACGTAAAGTTATTCTGTTACACTGACTCCAACCCTATTTACAACCTAAATAGGAGAACCCTTTGATGAACCATTTTTGCTTCCAGGTTGAACCCTTTTGGTTTCATACAGGGAACCCAAAAGGGTTATCCTGAAACCAAAAAGGGTTCTGCTATGGGGACAGCCAAATAACACTTTTTACTAAGTGTAACTTAAAATATAATTTTACTTTTTTCACTATCTTTGTAGGGACTTTTGGGGATTTCAGGTACCTACGAGGATAGAAGAACAATTCTACACACACACGCACGCGCACGCACACACACACACACACACACACACACACACACACACACACACACACACACACACACACACACACACACACACACACACACACACACACACACACACACACACACACACACAGGAAAGGGACTGATTAAGGGTACGAGTAACTGTCATTACATTACATCATACTATGCATACTACACAGATAATCATCTCCTACATAGACACATTTCAGTCTGAGAATAGCTGACTCTAATGAGAGTAATAGGACTATTTAGAGAAAAGGACAAGCAGAGAGGCCTGTTAGAGAGGCCTGGATCTGGATGTGGGTTGAGAGTCAGGAAGTGAGGAGCACGGCCTTCATACACTAGCCGATTTCCCTGAGTACAGTCACACGTTCAGAAATACCATTAGCAGTCAACACTCAGGGGGAGAAGTGTGTCAAATTCAGTCCCTTAAAGGCCCAGTGCAGTCAAAAACGTAATATACCTGTGTTTTATACTTCCACACTATGAGGTTGGAATAATATAGAGACTTTCAGACCTTGATATAATACTTGGCCAATAGGAACGAGACTTTCAGACCTTGATATATTGTCCTTCTGTAGCTCAGTTGGTAGAGCATGGCGCTTGTAACGCCAGGGTAATGGGTTCGATCCCCGGGACCACCCATACGTAGAATGTATGCACACATGACTGTTAGTCGCTTTGGATAAAAGCGTCTGCTAAATGGCATATATTATTAAATACATGATTTTTGCTTGATCCAGCAATGTAATTGCGGAGCCTCCGGAGGCTTGCAGAGGCCAAATCAAGTTCTGTACCGCATCGTCATGCGCCTCCCAAATTGTGTAACACTGCAGAGGGCTCTGCACATTGACATGATTGGTAGACAGTAGGGGGTACATCCAGGAAAAACATAAACTCAGGTCCTTCACAACTTCCTTCACAACAGCTCTGCTCCGTGAAGCAAGAAGTATGAATACCCTGACTTCTGTGGAGGCTGCATCGCTGTAAATTCTGTGGCCACTTCAGACGCCACATTTGTACTTTCATTGTTACCCAGAGATGGTTTGATAAAAACAGCTGCATTGAACGTTTTCGCATAATAAACACTGAACAAACAGTCTCTATCTTGGTTTACAACATATCGCTCAACATCAGTGGACAGTCACCATGTGGATCTCTGTGTGTCTGATCAGCTCTTTACTTCATATCACTGCAGGTGAGTCCTACAATATCCTAACCTGTAGATAATGTCATATGTATAGCAAAGATAACCTCCTACCTACCCTGCATAAGATAACCTCCTACCTACCCTGCATAAGATAACCTCCTACCTACCCTGCATAAGATAACCTCCTACCTACCCTGCATAAGATAACCTCCTACCTACCCTGCATAAGATAACCTCCTACCTACCCTGCATAAGATAACCTCCTACCTACCCTGCATAAGATAACCTCCTACCTACCCTGCATAAGATAACCTCCTACCTACCCTGCATAAGATAACCTCCTACCTACCCTGCATAAGTAAAAGTGTCAGATAAATGTATTCAAACAACATCTGGCATGTGTTGAAAATAGAAAGTTAGCAGAATATCTTGCAGTTTAGAAATACATACTGTACGCTTCAGTAAACACAGAAAATGTTGCTGGTTGATTTTTTTTTCAATCCAGATTTGAATGCGTTTCTTGGTTGTATGGTTTAATAACAATGTTTTATCGCATCGATTTAAAACAATTCAAATGCTGATGAAATCTCAGATCTGTCGATGTTCCAAAGTCAACATAAGTGGATTGCTGTTTAAAGTACGAGCAAAATGAAAAGTGACACAAAATAATCTGTTGGTACAGTTACATACAGATCTCATATTTGATGGTGTTTTGTTAATGGAGCTCTGTAATCCTGCAATGACATTAAAACATTATGGCTTATGTTGCTTTGTGTTTCAACAGGCTGCACTATATTAGTCACTAACTATGGTAAGATCACTGTCTACTCAGGCCAGTCTGTTCTCCTGCCCTGCTCCTGTAGTAAAACCCAGGCTAAACCTCCCAGCTTCACATGGACTAAACTCAGAGGTCAACAGACACCTGGGATAATATCAACCCAGAGTGATCTGTACAGAGGCAGAGTGGAGATGTTTAATAGCACCTCTCCTGGGAACCTCTCTGTCCTCCTCTCACACATCACCGAGGATGATCAGGGGTGGTACAGGTGCCAATTCAGCCATGAAAATACAGTGACGTCGAACTCACTGTTGAAGGTAAGAGATGCAGCTAATATCAAGCTTACATCGCTGTGTATATAGAAAGTCAAACAGGAAACACACTTCAATAAAACTATCGATACACAATTAATGATTTGGCCCATCTTAAAACATATCAGCCATTTCAAGATATAAGACAGGGAGCAGTAATCTTTTTGTAATGTTTGTTATGTATTGTTTGTAATGTTTGTTGTAATTGTTTGTTAAGTGTTTATGGTAGTAGTTGTAGAGATCTATGATTTTCTGTAATCAAAAAAGAAGTATCCAATAACACATTGCTTCGTGTTTCAACAGGCTGCACTCTGTCAGAACCTCGATCAAGGGTGGTCAATGGATTCCCAGGCCAGTCTGTTCTCCTGCCCTGCTCCTGTAGTAAAACCCAGGCTAAACCTCCCAGCGTCACATGGACTAAACTCAGAGATCAACAGACACCTGGGATAATATCAACCCAGAGTGATCTGTACAGAGGCAGAGTGGAGATGTTTAATAGCACCTCTCCTGGGAACCTCTCTGTCCTCCTCTCACACGTCACCGAGGACGATCAGGGATGGTACAGGTGCCAAATCAGTGAGACTCAAATGACAGACGTCAAAATTGATATTCAAAGTAAGACAGACAATTCGTATTAATCACTTCAATCTTTTTGAACATCATTATTGATATTATCTACTCACTTTGGAAATCATCTGTAGATATTGTAACAGCATACCTTAGATATTGTAACAGCATACCTTAGATATTGTAACAGCATACCGTAGATATTGTAACAGCATACTGTAGATATTGTAACAGCATACCGTAGATATTGTAACAGCATACTGTAGATATTGTAACCACATACCGTAGATATTGTAACAGCATACCGTAGATATTGTAACAGCATACTGTGATATTGTAACAGCGTACCGTAGATATTGTAACAGCATACCTTAGATATTGTAACAGCATACCGTAGATATTGTAACAGCATACTGTAGATATTGTAACAGCATACTGTAAATATTGTAACAGCAAAAAATTAAAACTTAAAAACTCTAGATATTGTAACAAAATACTGTAAGACAAGGGCCCTTCCAGGCCAACAGCAGTGCAGTATGTAGATTACCCGAACTGACAGACTGAGTTGAGTGAAATTGATAACACATTTCACCAAATGTTCTACTCATTTGACTAAGTTACATAATATAGTTTTGTAATGTGCCTTTGCTCTGGCTAATGTTCCTCTTGTCTGTTAGGGAAATACCAACCCCTCACAACCACTACCACCAAACATCCACCATTAACTCAACCAAATGGACTAGACATTACAACATTCCTAATACCAACAATGTCACCTAAAGGTCAGTGAATGTTTGTCATGAAATTCTTCTCCATAAAAATAATATAAAAATGAAATCATTTAAAGGTATGTCTCTGTTTATATAACCCATATTCCCATCAAAGGGCCAGTACATTTACAGAACTTTGAACAACAATCAGTAGTCAAGCTGACCCCATAACCTATTGTATTGGACTGTACTGGAAGAGTTCTCTTTTGCAAACAGCCAAACTATCTGTTACACTGTAGATTGACAGAACACTGTCATGTCCTTTAGGGGCAGACACTGGAAGAGCTTTTGCAAACAGCCAAACTATCTGTTACACTGTAGATTGACAGAACACTGTCATGTCCTTTAGGGGCAGACACAGTGGGGACTTCAGAAGAAGATCCATCTGCTTCCCCTCAACAATACAATACAATCCAATACACCTTACTGGCTGTTCTACCAGTCATACTGATCACCTCTGGAGTGGCTTGGTACATATACAAGAGAAACAAAGGTACAGTATGTATTCCATAATTGCAAAAACTCAGAAAAGCAATGACTTCAGTGGAATGTGGAAAGGATTTGTTTTGTGAATTAAACTCTGTTTTTAATCCCCAGGAAAGAAAAACACAGGAGAGAAAAGTCGTGGGAGCAAAACAGAAGGAGAGAAAAAGGTAAATAAATCATTTAGAAGCTCTATCACATTGAGAGTGATGGGAAAGGAAGATAGATAGAACAATCAATCAATCAAATGCATTTATAAAGCCCTTCTTACATCAGCTGATGTCACAAAGTGCTGTACAGAAACCCAGCCTAAAACCACAAACAGCAAGCAATGCAGGTGTAGAAGCACTGTGGCTAGGAAATACACACTAGAAAGGCCAGAACCTAGGAAGAAACCTAGAGAGGAACCAGGCTATGAGGGGTGGCCAGTCCTCTTAAGGCTGTACCAGGTGGAGATTATAACAGAACATGGCCAAGATGTTCAAATGTTCATAAATGACCAGCATGGTCAAATAATAATACTCACAGTGGATGTCGAGGGTGCAACAGGTCAGCACCTCAGGAATACATGTCAGTTGGCTTTTCATAGAGGATCATTCAGAGTATCTCTACCGCTCCTGCTGTCTCTAGAGAGTTGAAAACAGCAGGTCTGGGACAGGTAGCACGTCCGTTGAACAGGTCAGGGTTCCATAGCCGCAGGCAGAACAGTTGAAACTGGAGCAGCAGCACGGCCAGATAGACTGGGGACAGCAAGGAGTCATCACGCCAGGTAGTCCTGAGGCATGGTCCTAGGGCTCAGGTCCTCTGAGAGAGAGAAAGAAAGAGTTAGAGAGAGCATACTTAAATTCACACAGGACACCAGATAAGACAGGAGAAATACTCCAGATATAACAGACTGACCTTAGCCCCCCGACACATAAACTAATGCAGCATAAATACTGGAGGCTGAGACAGGAGTGGTCGGGAGACACTGTGTCCCCATGACGATAACCCCGGACAGGGCCAAACAGGCAGGATATAATCCCACCCACTTTTCCAAAGCACAGCCCCCACACCACTAGAGGGACATCTTCAACCACCAACTTACCATCCTGAGACAAGGCCGAGTATAGCCCACAAAGATCTCCACCACGACACAACCCAAGGTGGGGCGCCAACCCGGACAGGAAGATCATGTCAGTGACTCAATCCACTCAAGTGACGCACCCCTCCTAGGGACGGCATGAAAGAGCACCAGTATGCCAGTGACTCAGCCCCTGTAATAGGGTTAGAGGCAGAGAATGCCAGTGGAAAGAGGGGAACCGGCCAGGCAGAGACAGCAAGGGTGGTTCACTGCTCCAGTGCCTTTCCGTTCACCTTCACACTCCTGGGCCAGACTACACTCAATCATATAACTTACTGAAGAGATGAGTCTTCAATAAAGACTTAAAGGTTGAGACCGAGTCTGCGTCTCTCACATGGGTAGGCAGATCATTCCATAAAAATGGGGCTCTATAGGAGAAAGCCCTGCCTCTAGCTGTTTGCTTAAAAATTTTAGGCACAGTCAGGAGGCACGGCGTCTTGTGACCATAGCGTATGTGTAGGTATGTATGGCAGGACCAAATCGGAAAGATAGGTAGGAGCTAGCCCATGTAATGCTTTGTAGGTTAGCAGTAAAACCTTGAAATCAGCCCTTGCCTTAACAGGAAGCCAGTGTAGAGAGGCTAGCACTGGAGTAATATGATCACATTTTTTGGTTCTAGTTAGTAGTCTAACCTAGAAGTGACAAAAGCATGGATTAATTTTTCTGCATCAATTTTCTGATTTTTGCAATGTTACGTAGATCTGTCCTTGAAACAGTCTTGATATATTCGTCAAAAGAGAGATCAGGGTCCAGAGTAACGCAGAGGTCCTTCACAGTTTTAATTGCGACGACTGTACAACCATCAAGATTAATGGTCAGATTCATCAGAAGATCTCTTTTTCTTGGGACCTAGAACAAGCATCTCTGTTTTGTCCGAGTTTAAAAGTACAACATTTGCAGCTAACCACTTACTTATGTCTGAAACACAGGCTTCCAGGGAGGGCAATTGTGGGGCTTCACCATGTTTCATTGAAATGTACAGCTGTTTGTCATCCGCATAGCAGTGAAAGTTAACATTATGTTTCTGAATGACATCACCAAGAGGTAAAATATATAGTGAAAACAATAGTGGTCCTAAAAGGGAACCTTGAGGAACACCGAAATGTACAGGTGATTTGTCAGAGAACAAACCATCCACAGAGACAAACTAATATCTTTCCGACAGATAAGCTCTAAACCAGGCCAGAACTTGTCCGTGTAGACCAGTTTGGGTTTCCAATCACTCCAGAAGAATGTGATGCAGAGATATGTGATGCAGAGATACAGATGCAGAGATATGTGATGCAGAGATACAGATGCAGAGATACAGATGCAGAGCCTCGGTCTGATGCCATTAAAAGGTCATTTACCACTTTCACAAGTTCAGTCTCAGTGCTATGATGGGGTCTAAAACCAGACTGAAGCGTTTCGTATACATTGTTTGTCTACAGGAAAGCAGTAACAGCGCAACAGCCTTTTCAAAATCTTTCGAGAGGAATGGGAGATTCGATATTGGCCGATAGTTCTTTATATTTTCTGGGTCAAGGTTCGGCTTTTTCAAGAGAGGCTTTATTACTGCCACTTTTCACATCTCACTTATCATTGTGATATTATACGGTTAATGGGACAATGTTACTGTAGGTGTGTCTTATTTTCTTTCTCCTGGGATGATTCCTCTGCAATGTGTTCCACGATTGCAGACAGAACCACTGGTTTAAGCGACAAGACAACAATACCGCTCAGTGCACTAGTAAGAGACAGTGTGTTTGTATGTGTCTTAAAGACTGTTACTGGATGAAGTCATGTCAAATTCAGTGGCCAAATTAGGGTCTCAAGAAAGATAATGTCTCGATCATTGTGCAATTCCTGTGCTGTGGAAGTCACTGTTTTGTCTCAAACAGGAGGCTGCTGAGAGGAAGACGGCTCATAATAACAGCTTGAATGAAGTGAATGGAATGGTATCAAACACATAGAAAACGGGTTCGATACCATTTCATTGATTCCATTCCAGCCATTACTATGAGCCCATCCTCCCCAATTCAGGTGCCACCAGCCACCTGTGGTGTCTCATTGTATCTCTCCTCTCTAGGATGATCCCTCTGTAATGTATGATACGGTTCAAGAACCCAGAAACAACAACCAAGAGGAGACAACAACACCCCTCAGTGCTCCAGTAAGAGAAGTACAGTGTGTGTGTGTGTGTGTGTGTGTGTGTGTGTGTGTGTGTGTGTGTGTGTGTGTGTGTGTGTGTGTGTGTGTGTGTGTGTGTGTGTGTGTGTGTGTGTGTGTGTGTGTGTGTGTGTGTGTGTGTGTGTGTGTGTGTGTGTGTGTGTGTGTGTGTGTGTGTGTGTGTGTGTGAGAGAGAGAGAGAGTGAGCGTGAGAGAAAGAGACGGTGTGTGTTTGTTAGTATAAACATTATCTATAGTGTAAATGAGTGTAAATCTGTGCATCCCTAGATGTCAGCAGCAGTGCCTGTGTCTCTTACTGTCCCTCTCTACAGGAGGATCCCTCAGTGACATACTCCACCATCGTCTACATGAAAGGAAAAAGGAACGCAGCAGTGAGTCTGGAGAGCGGTGGAAAACAGAGTATGCCACTATCAAGACAGGCACGTTCTCCTAGAGCCACTGTACTGTATGGCCTATTGTCATCTCACAGCCTTTTCCTGCAGAGTGATCTCATATTGGGCCCAGTATCAAGAGGTTTGATCTGGCACACATGACTACAAATATATTTCACTCTCTACTAAGACATGTTAAGTGGTTATCACAGGAAATCAGATGTTAACCTACAACCAAAATAATAAAGTCCCAGAGATATAGGCAAGATGATTGGTGAAGCAATAAGATACCATTTATTTTTATGTAGCTGAGACAACCAAAGCACCTTATATGGCTTAAAGTTCAGCTAGTTCTCTTTTTATATCGTTGTTGTGCATTTATTTTTAAATATGTGAACTTTTTGAAATAGAGACAGATGCTTTCAGACATGTTTGAGAAAAAGGAAAATGTGGTTTGATGTGTCAAAGCAAAAAAACACAGATTTCACAATCAGTTTTGCAAGAGGTTGCTTGGGTGGCTATCATCCATCTTAATTTTGTAAGGGGTGTGTGACTGGCTGCAGGGAAGTCAGGCGCAGGAGAGCAGAACTGGGTAAAACCCAGAACAACAAAATCTGGGTACAAAATAACCCGTCGCGAACCAGTCAGAGTGCACAAACACTTTACAATAAACAATTTCACACACAGACATGGGGGGAACAGAGGGTTATATACACGACAAGTAATGAGGGAATGTAAACCAGGTGTGTGGAAAAACAAGACAAAACAAATGGAAAATGAAAGGTGGATAGGCGATGGCTAGAAGACGGTTCCTCACGAGGTCGTGACAATGTATATACTGTACTTCTTATTTTTCTGCCAAGAAGCTGGTACACGCTGAGCATTTCATCTCGAAGTTGACAAAAAAATGTAAAGGATACAATTGTTTGTCACAGACAACAACCTCTACCTAATGTCAGCATTTTGTCACAGACAACAACCTCTACCTAATGTCAGCATTTTGTCACAGACAACAACCTCTACCTAATGTCAGCATTTTGTCACAGACAACAACCTCTACCTAATGTCAGCATTTTGTCACAGACAACAACCTCTACCTAATGTCAGCATTTTGTCACAGACAACAACCTCTACCTAATGTCAGCATTTTGTCACAGACAACAACCTCTACCTAATGTCAGCATTTTGTCACAGACAACAACCTCTACCTAATGTCAGCATTTTGTCACAGAAACAACCTCTACCTAATGTCAGCATTTTGTCACAGACAACAACCTCTACCTAATGTCAGCATTTTGTCACAGAAACAACCTCTACCTAATGTCAGCATTTTGTCACAGAAAACAACCTCTACCTAATGTCAGCATTTTGTCACAGACAACAACCTCTACCTAATGTCAGCATTTTGTCACAGAAAACAACCTCTACCTAATGTCAGCATTTTGTCACAGAAAACAACCTCTACCTAATGTCAGCATTTTGTCACAGAAAACAACCTCTACCTAATGTCAGCATTTTGTCACAGAAAACAACCTCTACCTAATGTCAGCATTTTGTCACAGACAACAACCTCTACCTAATGTCAGCATTTTGTCACAGAAAACAACCTCTACCTAATGTCAGCATTTTGTCACAGAAAACAACCTCTACCTAATTTTGTCAGCATTTTGTCACAGAAAACAACCTCTACCTAATGTCAGCATTTTGTCACAGAAAACAACCTCTACCTAATGTCAGCATTTTGTCACAGAAAACTACCAATGTCAGCATTTTGTCACAGAAAACAACCTCTACCTAATGTCAGCATTTTGTCACAGACAACAACCTCTACCTAATGTCAGCATTTTGTCACAGAAAACAACCTCTACCTAATGTCAGCATTTTGTCACAGAAAACAACCTCTACCTCAATGTCATGTCATTTTGTCACAGACAACAACCTCTACCTAATGTCAGCATTTTGTCACAGAAAACAACCTCTACCTAATGTCAGCATTTTGTCACAGACAACAACCTCTACCTAATGTCAGCATTTTGTCACAGACAACAACCTCTACCTAATGTCAGCATTTTGTCACAGACAACAACCTCTACCTAATGTCAGCATTTTTGTCACAGACAACAACCTCTACCTAATGTCAGCATTTTGTCACAGAAAACAACCTCTACCTAATGTCAGCATTTTGTCACAGACAACAATCTTTGTGAAAACAACCTCTACCTAATGTCAGAATTTTGTCACAGACAACAATCTTTGTGAAAACAACCTCAAACTTTTGTCAAATTCTGTTAGTTAGCTACAGTACTTCCTCTTTTGTGTAATGGACAAATCACACATTGTGGTCTTCCTGAACAGGGAAAGCAGTCTAACAATGTCATCAACTGAAGCATTCACTTTTGGAGTGCACAACTAACAGGGAATTACATGTTTTAGTGCGTCGTTTTCTTCGTCATTTGACAAAGTCAGGTTTTCCAATCATGACTGTAAATACACTGAACAAAAATATATACGCAACATCTAAAGTGTTGAACCTACAGTATGTTTCATGAGCTGAAATAAAAGATCACAGAAATGTTCCATACGCACAAAAAGCTTATTTCTCTCCCAGGCCCACCCATGCCTGTACCCCTGCCCAGTTATGTGAAATCCATAGATTAGGGCCTCATTTATTTATTTAAATTGACTGATTTCCTCATATGAACTGTAACTCAGTAAAATCTTTGAAATTGTTGCATGTTGCATTTATATTTTTGCTCAGCATACATATGAGAACACAGAGATCCGGACCTCTGTAATTTTATCTAATTTGACAAATAAATGAATAACGCAAGTGGAAATTTTGTACACAATAAAGACAATAAATGATGGGTCAACATCTAAATATTGCTTCCAGTGTTGATCTAAACTCGCTAGAGAAGTAGGCAAAACTAGAAATGCTGCTTGGCTGCTGACTGTCACGGTTCATGAATCCACTGCCTCTCTCTCTCTCTCTCTCTCTCTCTCTCTCTCTCTCTCTCTCTCTCTCTCTCTCTCTCTCTCTCTCTCTCTCTCTCTCTCTCTCTCTCTCTCTCTCTCTCTCTCTCTCTCTCTCGTTTGTGTGGGCGTGGTTCCCAATCTCGGCCTGATTGTCTGCGCCAGCTGGAACCACTTATCTTCCCTTTATATGTTCTGTAACCAGTGTTTCTTGTTGTCAGATCATTGTTACTGAGGTTTGTCCCTGAGGTTGTGTCGTTACTTCCCTGAGGTTGAGTTACTTCCCTGAGGTGTCGTTACTTCCCTGAGGTTGTGTCGTTGTGTCTGTGCTCATCTCTCACCGCCCTTGTGTGGATTATCTGCTGTGCTCCTTCCTACCCTTCCGGACACACTCCCCTGGATTTCTCAGCACGCAATCATTGGAAGATGCGCCCTAGTCCCTGGGTCGGATTCCGTCTGAGTACAGTCTGTCTGTCCTGTTGCTGTTGTAAACTGTATTCATTAAACCATCGTTGCTTGCATCTTGCATCTGCCTCTGTATTGTCACCCTGACAGTGTGTTTGCAAGGTGCTGGACAAAAGGCCATTTTAAAACCCTTCTCCTGCCATGTCTACAGACATCCCCAAACAAACAAAAACGCAGTGGTGGAAAAACTACTCAATTGTCATACTTGAGTAAAAGTAAAGATGCCTTAATAGAAAATGACTCAAGTAAAAGTGAAAGTCCCCCAGTAAAATACTACTTGAGTAAAACTCAAAGTGTAAGATTTTAAATATACTTAAGTGTTAAAAGTAAATGTAATTGCTAATAGTACAGTATTTTCTTTGAATGTAGTGAAGTAAAAGATGTCCAAAATATCAATAGTAAAGTGAAAACCGACTTAAGTAGTATTTTAAAGTATTTTTACACCACTGCAAAAACGGCTCTCGGGGGAATGAGTGCACAACTGGTAAATAGTCGCTTATAGATATGAGAGGAAGCAAACAGAGAGAGAGTTTAGTACAGTGGTCCCAAACTAGGCGTTGGGGCCCCACGTGGGATCCCCAGAGACAATCTGTAATAATCTTTAAAACAAGTTAGGATTCATTTTTATTTTTTTACACTGTATGTTTCAATATGAACATCTGGACATGGCCTGTCTTCCCTACAGGCCTACATTAAAACACAATCAAAAGGCAAACGATACATTTTTTAAAATGTAATATGTTTATGTCTGTGGTTGTTTGTCTTATCCATGACCCACCTTTTTTACCACTACACCACTGATATTAATACAGAATCATAGATTGTAATAACTCATGTGAATGTGATAATATGATCATCTGTGTGCTACATTGATGTCTGTTTGTGCAGAGCTTAATTAATGCTTAGGAATAAAAATGTGAATGTTATGTAATTTGAGAAAAGAGATACAGTGCATTCGGAAAGTATTCAGACCCCTCGACTTTTTCCACATTTTGTTACGGTACAGCCTAAAATTGATTAAATTAACAAAAATCCTCATCTACACACAATACCCGATAATGACAAAGAAAAAAAAAAAGCACACTTTTGCACATTTATATATATAAAAAAAACATAAATACCTTATTTACATAAGTATTCAGACCCTTTGCTATAAGACTTTGAGCTCAGGTGCATCCTGTTTCCATTGAACATCCCTGAGGTATTTCCAGAACTTGATTGGAGTCCACCTGAGGTATATTCAATTGATTGGACATGATTTAGAAAGGCACACACCTGTCTATATAAGGCCCCACAGTTCCCACAAGGTCTGACAGTGCATGTCATAACAAAAACCAAGCAATGAATTAGCCGTAGAACTCCGAGACACGATTGTGTCGAGGCACAGATCTGGGGAAGGGTACCAAAACATGTCTGCATCATTGAAGTGTCCCAAGTACCCAGTGGCCTCCATCCGTCTTGAATTTAAGAAGTTTGTAACCATCAAGACTCTGCCTAGAGCTGGCTGCCTGGCCAAACTGAGCAATCGGGGAGGAGGGCCTTGGTCTGGGAGGTGATCAAGATGGGAGAACCTTCCAGAAAGACAACCATCTCTGCAGCACTCCACCAATCAGGCCTTTATGGTAGAGTGGCTACTCCTGTCACGGCCGTCGTCGGAATGAGATCAAAGTGCAGCGTGGTGAGGGTACATATCACTTTTATTTATAGAAATGTAGCCAAAAAAACAAGGAAATGACCGTGAAGCTTAACTTCGGCTATAATGCCTCTAACAAAGCCAACTATCAACCCAAAAATACAACAGGGGAAAAAGTCAATCAGCTGTCCCTGATTGAGACCCATACCCGGCCAAAACATAGAAGCACAAAAACCTAGAACATAGAATGCCCACTCAAATCACGCCCTGACTAAACCAAAATAGAGACATAAAAAGCTCTCTAAGGTCAGGGCGTGACGACTCCTCAGGAAAAGGCACATGATAGCCTGCTTGGAGATTGCCAAAAGGCACCAAAAGACTGTCAAACCATGAGAAATAATATTCTCTGGTCTGATGAAACCAAGATTAAAACCTTTGGCCTGAATGCCAAGCGTCACATCTGGAGGAAACCTGGCACCATCCCTACGGTGAAGCATGGTGGTGGCAGCATCATGTCAGGTTTTTCACCAGGAAGGGCCTGGGAGACTAGTCAGGATCGAGGGAAAGATGAACAGAGCAAAGTACAGAGAGATGCTCCAGACCCTAAGCACACAGGCAAGACAACACAGAAATGGCTTCGAGACAAGTCTCTGAATGTCCTTGAGTGGCCCAGCCGGAGCCCAGACTTCAAACCGATTGAACATCTCTGGAGGGACCTGAATAAATCTGTGCAGCAACGCTCCCCACCCCCGTGAGAGGATCTCCAGAGAAGAATGGAAGAAACTCCCCAAATACCAGTGTACCGAGGTTGTAGTGTCATACCCAAGAAGACTTGAGGCTGTAATTGCTGCCAAAGGTGCTTCAACAAAGTACTGAGTAAAGGGTCTGAATACTTGTGTAAATGTGATATTTCTGTTTTTACATTTTTTTAATAAATGAGCTAGAATTTCTAAAAACCTGTTTTTGCTTTCACCTTATGGGGTATTGTGTGTAGATTGATTAAAAACATGTTTTTAATAACCTAACAAAAAGTGGATAAAGTCAAGGATTCTGAATACTTTCTGAAGGCACTATAGACCTACATGATACAACCATGTATAAAGCAAGATCAGCCCTGTTAGTTCTATTGGTTCAGAAAGCATGGTTTATTGAGTCATTATTAGTTTTACATTGTTGTGCTGTAGAATTAGTATCTTGCATAATAAATTCTATACATTAGTTTATATTGGATTACGCGGACATTTCAGTTAACTGTAATTTTGTTAGTTAAGCTCCAACTTTCCATCCATCTTGTGCCAACATCCGTTCTTTTAAGTCGTTGTTACAATATTTGTTTCTAAGAGATTGTCAGTTGGATATGCTCTCTGCAATGTTTTGTATATATTCCCTATCACATGAAACTGACAAGACTTTATATACACACTTTATACACACTGAACTGACACTCACACAAAACCCACACACATTCACATGCGCTACATACGCACACACACACACACATTTGCTGCTCCTACTCCGTTCTTAATTTTACTCGTATTATTATCTATCCTGATGCCTAGTCACATTACCCTGTCTTCATCTATGTACATAAATACCTCGTACCTCTGCACATTGTTCTGGTACTAGTACCCCTGTATATAGCTTCATTCTTGTGTATTTTATTCCTTTTGTGTTACTATTTGAATCATATTGTTTTCACTCTGCATTGTTGGGAAAGGGTCGTGAGCAATTCATGGTAAAGTCAACACCTGTTGTCACGACTTCTACCGAAGTCGGTCCCTCTCCTTGTTCGGACGGCGTTCGGCGGTCGACGTCACCGGCTTTCTAGCCATCGCTGATCCACTTTTCATTTTCCATTTGTTTTGTCTTTGTTTTCTAAACACCTGGTTTCTATTCCCCAGTTGCATGTTCATTATTTAACCCTCTGTTTCCCTCATGATTGTGTGCGTGTTTTATATAAGGTTCAAGTCGTTACGTGTTGGCTGGTATTGTTTGCCTGGTTCGTTATTACACCTGTTATTTATGAGTGACCGGTTATTTTACACACCTTTAGCATTTGTTTTAAACTGGTTAGTTTGTGGAATAAATGACCTTGTACACTCATCTCTGCTTTCCTGTGCCTGATTCCATGCACCAGTTACCCACAGCCTGACACCCGTTGTATTCAGAGCATGTGACTGTCACGAGTCCCACCAAAGGTGGCTTCCCTGCCTGTTCGGGTGGCGCTCGGCGGTCGTCGTCGCCGGTCTACTAGCCGCCACCGATCCCTTTTTCCTTTTCTGTTTGTTTGGTCTTATTAGTTGCACCTGTTCCTTATTGTGTTTCTTGATTTTTTTTTTTCTATTTAAGCCTGTTAGGTCCACCTAGGTTTGTGCGGGATTGTTATTCTGTTAGTTTGTGGATGTTCGATTGTATTTTACCTCGGGATGCTGTGTCTAGTGTATACGCCCTGTCAGACATGAGCTGCATGTCAAAATGTCCATGAGAGTGCAAGCCTCTCATGGAGCATAGGAGCGTCTCATACTCTGTAACAGTTAGGCCTACGTGTCCGATGTAGCAGGCCATTTAACATATTTTCCTGCTTCCTCCCTATTGTTTAACTAAGAGACTGACAAGTTGTGGCATTTCTTAGTTAACAACTGTCTTCATATTTTGACCATAATCTTCCGACAACCAGAAAATACTGCTGACTTGGCCAATAGGAAAGAGACTTTCAGACCTTGAAATAATACTTGGCCAATAGGAAAGAGACTTTCAGACCTTGAAATAATACTTGGCCAATAGGAAAGAGACTTTCAGACCTTGAAATAATACTTGGCCAATAGGAAAGAGACTTTCAGACCATGATACAATACTTGGCCAATAGGAAAGAGACTTTCAGACCTTAATAAAGGTCCAATGCAACCGTATTTATATCTCAATATAAAATCCTTTTTGGGCTCCAGTTAAGTACCTTACTGTGATTGTTTTCCATTAAAATGGTCAAACAAGTTGTTATTGGCAGAGAGGTTTGGTCATATTGGTCTTTTCACTCATTTACCACGTGAGGATGTCACCAGGCAGCCCAAAACTCCATCCATTTACATTACATTACATTTAAGTCATTTAGCAGACGCTCTTATCCAGAGCGACTTACAAATTGGTGCATTCACCTTATGACATCCATCCCACCAAAACAGGCTGACATTTCTTTTCAAACAGCTCTTACACTAAAAGGGAATTATCATAATTCTCACAATTTTACAGTATTCTTCCAATTTCATAGTGTAGAAATACATATAAAACATAGAACAATTACGTTTTTTTTGACTGCACTGTGCCTTGAAAGTCAATCTCTGTGTAGGGTATGACATAGCAATTAATCAGTTGTCATGTGTTGCTGCCTTGCTATGTTGTTGTCTTAGGTCTCTCTTTATGTAGTGTTGTGTTGTCTCTCTTGTCATGATGTGTGTTTTGTCCTATATATATATATATATATATATTTTTTTTTTTATTTTTATCCCAGCCCCTGTCCCAGCAGGAGGCCTTTTCCTTTTGGTAGGCCATCATTGTAAATAAGAATTTGTTCTTAACTGACTTGCCTAGTTAAATAAAGGTTAAATAAATAAAGTAAAAAATCCCAGATTTGGGATCACACAGCCACTCCACTGAATAGCAGACTTGTGATTGTTTTGCAATGCTTGCAGATAACATTAGCCAGTCACTGATTCCTTCCAAATCACTCATTGTTGAATTTGTGATTTCCATCTTGTTGTGTAATGTTTATGTCCAATGGCGAATGAGCACCAATATGTTTTATCTATAATTTCTCTTCATTATTTCTCTTCATATGACAAGGATTGAAAAGGATTTGCCAGTAGATGTTCGACTTGATTCATGATGATGACTGCTAGCTAAGATTTTGAAAGTATGATGTTGACATGATCAGTCCAATTGAAGCTACTCTACACATAACGTGATTTGACGTCCATATATCTGTGACCAATGACTGTGAGCCTTCTTAGATGAGCACTTCTAAGGTAGATCTATGGCAGCATCCAAGGGGCTAGAGTTTTCTAGCTCTCCCCTTAGACTTGGCGGTGACGTAGTATCCCCATTAGTGACAGAACACTGAGCCAATCACGGCGCAACGCTCTGTATTTTCTGCTGGCTTGCCCCACCACCACAGAAAGCACTGAGCTAGGCTGAAACACCTGTATTTTGGAGTTGCCTTATGAAGACAACTAAAAAGAGACCATGTTTGTATGCAGCTTTATTAACTCAATTATATATATTTGTTTACATTGTTTGCAACCTGATATGTGACACGTATTAGTGCCAAAATAACATGCAAAACAGTGTGTCACATCCACAACACATTCGGGGCATCCACAAAGGCAGTAACTATAATGGTAACTACAATGATAAACTAGAGGCTACATAACTATAAAACAGTGTGTCACATCCACAACACATTCGGGGCATCCACAAAGGCAGTAACTATAATGGTAACTACAATGATAAACTAGAGGCTACATACTGTGCCTTGCGAAAGTATTCGGCCCCCTTGAACTTTGCGACCTTTTGCCACATATCAGGCTTCAAACATAAAGATATAAAACTGTATTTTTTTGTGAAGAATCAACAACATGTGGGACACAATCATGAAGTGGAACGACATTTATTGGATATTTCAAACTTTTTTAACAAATCAAAAACAGAAAAATTGGGCGTGCAAAATTATTCAGCCCCCTTAAGTTAATACTTTGTAGCGCCACCTTTTGCTTGCAAAACAGCTCGAGCTCAGTGAGGTTGGATGGAGAGCATTTGTGAACAGCAGTTTTCAGTTCTTTCCACAGATTCTCGATTGGATTCAGGTCTGGACTTTGACTTGGCCATTCTAACACCTGGATATGTTTATTTTTGAACCATTCCATAGTAGATTTTGCTTTATGTTTTGGATCATTGTCTTGTTGGAAGACAAATCTCCGTCCCAGTCTCAGGTCTTTTGCAGACTCCATCAGGTTTTCTTCCAGAATGGTCCTGTATTTGGCTGCATCCATCTTCCCATCAATTTTAACCATCTTCCCTGTCCCTGCTGAAGATAAGCAGGCCCAAACCATGATGCTGCCACCACCATGTTTGACAGTGGGGATGGTGTGTTCAGGGTGATGCGCTGTGTTGCTTTTACGCTAAACATCTCCCAGGTGGCTTGTGGCAAACTTTTAACGACACTTTTTATGGAGATCTTTAAGAAATGGCTTTCTTCTTGCCACTCTTCCATAAAGGCCAGATTTGTGCAATATACGACTGATTGTTGTCCTATGGACAGAGTCTCCCACCTCAGCTGTAGATCTCTGCAGTTCATCTAGAGTGATCATGGGCCTCTTGGCTGCATCTCTGATCAGTCTTCTCCTTGTATGAGCTGAAAGTTTAGAGGGACGGCCAGGTCTTGGTAGATTTGCAGTGGTCTGATACTCCTTCCATTTCAATATTATCGCTTGCACAGTGCTCCTTGGGATGTTTAAAGCTTGGGAAATCATTTTGTATCCAAATCCGGCTTTAAACTTCTTCACAACAGTATCTCGGACCTGCCTGGTGTGTTCCTTGTTCTTCATGATGCTCTCTGTGTCACGACTTCCGCCGAGGTTGGCTCTCCTGCCCGTTCGGGCAGTGGTCGGCGGTCGTCGTCACCGTCCTATTAGCCACTACCGATCCCTTTTCGGTTATCTGTTGGTTTTGTCTGATTGTTTTCACCTGTTTGTTAGTTAATTAGTATCTGTATATAATGTAGGTTGTCCCGCCCTTGTTTTGTGCGGGAGTGTTTGTTTTTGTCATTTCGTTTCGTCTGTCAGTGTTTTTGTGTTTATTTATTCTCCGGTTTGTCTGTTATCCTGTTTTGGATATTTTCACCCTGTTTGTATTTTGGGTTGTCAGTGTTTATTTTTGTTCACCGGAGAATAAACTACTATTCACTATTTGCTCTCTGCGCCTGATTCCACCCACCTTGACTAGACGTGACACTCTGCGCTTTTAACGGACTTCTGAGACTATCACAGTGCAGGTGCATTTATACGGAGACTTGATTACACACAGGTGGATTGTATTTATCATCATTAGTCATTTAGGTCAACATTGAATCATTCAGAGATCCTCACTGAACTTCTGGAGAGAGTTTGCTGCACTGAAAGTAAAGGGGCTGAATAATTTTGCACGCCCAATTTTTCAGTTTTTGATTTGTTAAAAAAGTTTGAAATATCCAATAAATGTCGTTCCACTTCATGATTGTGTCCCACTTGTTGTTGATTCTTCACAAAAAAATACAGTTTTATATCTTTATGTTTGAAGCCTGAAATGTGGCAAAAGGTCGCAAAGTTCAAGGGGGCCGAATACTTTCGCAAGGCACTGTAACTATGAAATGTGAGCCTCCACACTAGAGGAAAGTATCATTCTGCAGTCCTGCACCTGTCAATCAACTGATTAACACATCCTACTGCACGCTGCCTATTAATAAGGTGGTAACACAAGATTGTTAAGGTCTCTAACCCACAGATACTGGTTCAGATCATTCATGAGGTCTCTAACCCACAGATACTGGTTCAGATCATTCATGAGGTCTCTAACCCACAGATACTGGTTCAGATCATTCATGAGGTCTCTAACACACAGATACTGGTTCAGATCATTCATGAGGTCTCTAACACACAGATAACACACAGATCAACACACAGATACTAGTTCAGATCATTCATGAGGTCTCTAAACACAGACAGATATTCTGGTTCAGATCATTCATGAGGTCTCTAACACACAGATACTGGTTCAGATCATTCATGAGGTCTCTAACACACAGATACTGGTTCAGATCATTCATGAGGTCTCTAACACACAGATACTGGTTCAGATCATTCATGAGGTCTCTAACACACAGATACTGGTTCAGATCATTCATGAAGTTTCTAACACACAGATACTGGTTCAGACAATTCCTGAGGTCTCTAACTGTTTCTGACCATTCAGTGTTCTCAGGGTGTCTCCTGTGTCATAATACTTCAATGTACATGTAGTCCCTGTCCCCAGGAGAAGTGTGAAGACTGATGAAACGTGAATCAACTAAATTAATGTTACTGTGTGAATTCCATTGTCATGTTTGAATTGTTTCAAGATTTCACTGCATCTCTGAGCGAAGGTTAACTCAATAATGTAATGTTAGGACATTGGCTCCTTGTCCCTTAGCCTCTTAATAATTGCAAAATGGTAAACACACGTGCATCTTATAGTATTCCGAGTGGTGACGCAAGGCTTGCAACCTTGGCAATACCCACTGGATACGATAATGGGCCCATAGTGTTCACATGATAATGGAGTCAGATGGTATATCATAGTAGGGTCATAGAACCCTCATTTTGTAATCTTCAGACAGATGTAATTTCCCCCATTCTTCAAAACTTTTTCACTATGTTTTGGTAGTGACACATTGTTTGGGGTGGTAAGGAATTCAAGTAAACATTTCAAACATGCAGTAAGTGTTTAAATAATATGCTGTATATACCTACCTGACCTATATTGGAAGACGTGTGCTGAACGTTTGGGGGGAAAATAGGACACAAATGACATATTTTTTTCAAACCCCAAAGTGCACTACTTCTGTAGAGTGATCCATATACTGTTCACCTGTAATTACCAGTTACAGGTGCATTAACAGTCTAGACTATGTCATCACTATTTGTTGATTTGATTGTTGGATGAAAGAAGGCAAAGGCAATGGTGTAAAGTAACTACGTAAAACATACGTTCAAGTAGCCTACTACTTTAGTGTATTAATACTTTTACTCAAGTAGTATTTTACTGGGTTACTTTCCCTTTTACTTGAGTCATTTTACTCAATGACAACTGGGTAAACTACTTTTCCCACCTCTGGGCCTAGGTAGCCTTAGCCAACCGAAGTTATATAATATGAACCTAAGGTGATCACATTCACATTTTCTCTTAAGACAAATAAAGTGGCTTATGCTATAAATACATAATGTTACCAGCACTTTGTTTCCCCTGGCCAGATGGGACAGGGTGTATAGAGGCCTACAGTTGATCAGACTGATACAGCATGTCAGATCACTAACGTTGAGGTGTAGGCTGCTACAACATTGTTACCAGCACTTTGTTTCCCCTGGCCAGATGGGACAGGGTGTATAGAGGCCTACAGTTGATCAGACTGATACAGCATGTCAGATCACTAACGTTGAGGTGTAGGCTGCTACAACATTGTTACCAGCACTTTGTTTCCCCTGGCCAGATGGGACAGGGTGTATAGAGGCCTACAGTTGATCAGACTGATACAGCATGTCAGATCACTAACGTTGAGGTGTAGGCTGCTACAACATTGCTGTAAAGAGTTTTTGCCTGTGTCTGATGGGAGTAAGTTATTTTCCTGTCTCATGCCTGACCTGCACGACCTGTGATTTGGTGGTGTGGCATTTTTTTTCTCCTGATGGTACCCAGTTGAACATCCGGAACCTAGTTGTAGCAGAGATTTAAGGGTTACCCCATTGCCTTGGTCAAGTGAACTGACCAGTTGGGCAAGTTGAGCCTGCTTTAAAGTTAACCCAGGTGACATTTCTAAGCTATTATGTCACTCTTCTGTAAACTGTACTCACTAATTCAGATTTTGGCGCTATTTATCTCGCAGATAGGTTTTTAATTCTATAAATTAGATGTCATTTCTATTATTTTGACATGTGCTGATAAATTGTTGGTAACACAGCTATCAACTACGTGAGTATAGGCACCTCGTATAAAATAGGTTAGTCACTGTAAAACATCAATACGGCATTGTGATTTTTTTTTAAAGTGTATTGGCGCCTTGCGTTCTACTTCAACCACTGATGCAGTATGGTAAGACAGGGTGGTTGTGGGTGTTAGACAGCACTACATCATGAGCAGCTACTTGACCTTTTAGAGAAATGTACCTTGACTCAATTACTGTTTGTTAGTAAAGGGGTGTGATGACGTGCTATCATAGTGCACTGCTCTTTATTATTTTCCACCTCCGGGTAGCCCAGTGGGCTCTTTATTATGGGCGACAGGTGTAGTACTCAACGCTACATTCTCAACTAGGAAGTTGGTCCTGTTTGATGTCACGTAGGTTGACGCATTGCAATATTTTAATGTATTAATCCCTTTACGAAACCTCACTAAAAGCATTACTAACCTTTAGACATGAGTTACCACACCTGGGATAAAGGATGAATAACTTTGGAAATTTCCTTCGGTCTTTACTCCGTTAGGTAAATATATTATTTTTGTGCCTTGTTGTAAAACTGTCTGCTGCATCTAAGGCAATTCAAAGTGTTGAGGACCTTATTACTGAATGTTTGTTTGACTGCTTCTGTTCTGCTTGTATTTTGATGTGTTATTCAGGGCTCCTCTGTAAAAGAGACCAGTGAGGTTAAGTTGTCCCTACATGCCATATAGAACAAACTATATATGTAGATGTTTGATGGATCCTTTCTCTCCTTGTAATTGGCTAGATGTTCAAAGGTCCTAACCAGGATATCCACGGCATCTTCACTGGAGGCCCGTGTCGCGCGTTTCTGGAAATCAACAAGGAGTATCGCTAGTCAGCACTAGCCAAAACTGAAATTTCCGACTTCATAACTGGTAGTACAGTGCATTCGGGAAAGTATTCCGACCCCCTTCTGTCACATGTTAAGTTACAGCCTTATTCTAGAATGGATAAAATACATTTTTCTTCAGTCTACACCCATAATGGCAAAGGTTTAGATTCTATTTGCCAATGTAATTAAAATCCCTTATTTATATAGGTATTCAGACCTTCTGCTATGAGGATCAAAATTGAGCTTGGGTGCATCCTGTCTTGGATCATTGTTCTACAACTTTATTGGATTCACCCTCTGGTAAATTGATTTGGAAAGTGTTAAGGGAATTTTTATCAATGATGACTAATTATGTCTACATTTCAATCAGGACTGACTAGTCCAAATACTATTATGTACTGTACATATATGAATTGTCTCTTGCTCCCAATTATAGATAATATAGTCAGGAGTTTAGAACAGTGCCTTGGTACAAATGAATGAACTATCTCCAGACTGTCTAGAATGCTATCTACGCTGACTGACCTTGGCTTCAGGCGAGGAGGGAAGGCTCGAGAACTATAGGGCCTCTCTACTAGTGTCATGAAGAGATAGAACATTTAGAAAACGCTGACGTCATTTTCAGTTTATAACCTGTGGAAAAAATGTGTATGTGGCAGTACTCACTTGAAATAAACGCTGTTACCTGAGTTTAAGACTGGGGCTCTGTCCATTCCTATAATAATAATATGGGTTTTACGATCCCATAGAATGCATTGACAGAGTATTTAATTCTGATTGGGAAATAATACAGAGGAATTTAGAATTCCACTAACAATTGGTCCTTCGATGCCGGATCTAAATACCCGTCTCTGCCATCTGGAGGTCGTACACCGGAAAGAAATTGTGCACGTTATTTAAAGACCTGGCCCCGGAATGGAGGTTAAAAACAGGCTGGTATACACTACAGACGGCAGATACGGTGACCAGATCAAACGAACAGTGCTTTTCCCAGTCGGCAGCAGGTATAGTAGCCTTTACTCTCGATTCTGGGGGGATTTGAGTTCTTTATTTGATGTTCTAAAATTTTCAGAATTCATCAATAATGGGAGCTTTGCTATTCCCACAGGGGTTTGTATAACCGATATACACTGAAGCAGGTTCGAAAATAACCTGTGGTAATGTGCACTCCCGTAAATAAAATAAACTTAATCATGAGGCACACCCGCCCGAGATTAAGACGGGATATTAAATAGGTACTGGGGAATAGGACGGTGATCTTGTACAAATACTGGGCGTGGGGAGACAGGAAGGGAATGCGCAAGATAACTGGAGTGGTCATTTGAATAGTGGCAGTATTGATCATCGTTCCTATTCAACTAATACTACTGAAATATCCAAATAAGGAGGAGAGGGAACCGAAATCTAAAGAAATTAGATAAAAGCCATATCTATAGACAGGAAAGTTCCATGCGAGAGGGAAGTCTAACAATTAGTGGCGTGAGATAACGATTATTAGCGTTCTTTAAAAGCCCTCTGACACAACCGGAAAATAAGATAGTAACTAGGGATTTACAAACCCTGGGCTTATAGTTGTAAGGTAAGACCTAATATCTGATTCAAAAATCAAAGCTATTGATAAGATTTCCATTTAAAGAGACACACACATAGTCAGACAGACATGGAACTAAAGTGATTTAGTAATGGTAAATTACAAATTTATAGAAGTACACGCACAGAATTTAAATTTATATATAGAAAAGCATAGATAAGTGATTAGATACCATAGCTACTAGTAACGGCAAGGATTTAGAATGGGTGTAAATGTCTCAAAAGAAACCCCGGAACTAACGGGAGACAAGCGTTATATGGAACAGAAAGACAAGAGAAACATTGATTTCGGTCTAAAATGGAGAAATTAATACGATTGGCTATGATGGCCGTCTAAATGTAGAAAAGCTGGAAACCCTTATAAAACAGACACATAAGGAATGTGGAAATAATGTGAAAAAGCAGAATAAACAGGGGTTATACACAGCCGGAGTTTGGCTTTCGGAAGCAAAAAAGAGAATGGGACGCGCAGAGAAAAAGTTTAATCTGACAAGACTCGAGAGGCGATGCCCTCCGCTCCCGCAGATGAAAAAGTAAACCAATTGGGTGGAGGTGAGGGTAACAAACTATATCTTCTTCGATTATACCAACAATACAGAGAGAATCCAGTCGACGAAATAGTAGTTATAAGAATACGGCTGCAGGAGCTACCTGTGAAATTACCACCCAAGTATGTGGATCCCGCTGAAGCCGAGGGAGGTATAATGGAGTTAGGGAATAAAGTCGAGAAAAAATGGATAAGGTGGGACAAAAGAAAAATACAAGATGTTTTAATTGTAACAAAATTGGACTTATCGCCCGGGACTGTAACACTCCCTGCAAAAGTCATCAACAAGGTTGTAATTTAACTGTGGGGAAAGTCAAAGACGAGACAGTTACTAAATCAAAATGAATTCCAAATAATAACGAAGAGACAATTACGATTTATGCCCGTCGAAATGTTTTTTTATAAAATAAGCGAATTTAGAGATATTGGTTGGTGTTAAATTATAATTCAGGATTTGAACAGATGTGATAAATTAGGTTTGGGTTTTATTTTTTTATTTTATTTTACATTTATTTAACCAGGCAAGTCAGTTAAGAACAAATTCTTATTTTCAATGACGGGTTAACTGCCTGTTCAGGGACAGAACGACAGATTTGTACCTTGTCAGCTCGAGGGTTTGAACTCGCAACCTTCAGGTTACTAGTCCAACATTCTAACCACTAGGCTACCCTGCCGCCCGGGTTATCGAACAACAATTATTTACAATTCATTGTAAATCGTTACGGATTGGGCCAAGGTTGAGCGCTTGATGATGACGTCACTAGCGAAACACTATTGGTCGCCACGGAAATTACTTTGTGAATGGAGGTAACGGAGAAAATTGTTTGTCTGTTAATGTGCGTATTAGTGTTTCGAGTAACTTTTCAGAAGTTGATATAAATGACAAAATATATTTTTAACAGTAATTTGAGAGTCGCCAGGATAGTCAGGAAAGATGCTAAAAACTATCAGCTGATACCTAGGTAGGCATCATAAGATTTGTGGCGTTTGTTTGGATTGAACTAGGCTATGGGAGAGAGAGAGACTGGATGTATGAATCGTAAAACATCGTGGTAATGGATTCCATGGTTGTGATTCCAGGTTTGATTGTTTATGTAACACCAGTGAATTTGAGCACTTTCAATTGTGTGGAACCATGTTAGGGTATTTAAAGTTTGAAAAGCAACCTCTATAGAAAAACATAACTGCATATGTTTCGGGAAGTAAGCTAGGTTGAATTTGGTTATTCAAGCTTTTCCCCTGATACGTAGACATGCGTGCTTAAGTAGGATTCTTCATTCTGGGAAGGATGGAAGTTATCTAAAATAAGTCAATTAAAGGAGCCATGGGAGAATGCAAATGCATATTTATTAAATATCGGGGAGTTATTCGCCAAACAGTTATGGCGAATGCAAGTGTTGGGTTATGTTTAGGTGATGTTTTGATGACAAGAAATATCTCTAATAAAAATAGAAATGGGCTTTTCAATATTACAATATAACTACAATGTGTGTTTGAATGTATAATATTTAATCAAAGGGTGGGTATGTTAAGGGAACTTCTTATGGATGAGTGTTCCTGTGGCGGAACCAAATCAGAGGAAATTTTAGAGCGCCACCTATAGTTTTTGATAAAACTCAAACTTTCATTAAAACACACATGCAAGGTACTGAATTAAAGCTACACTCGTTGTGAATCTAGCCACCAAGTCAGATTTGTAAAATGCTTTTCGGCGAAAGCATGAGAAGCTATTATCTGATAGCATGCACCCCCCAAAATACCAGAACGTCACCTAAACAACCGATTTTGCGGTAGCCGGTGCTACACAAAACGTAGAAATAAAATATAAAACATTCATTACCTTTGACGAGCTTCTTTGTTGGCACTCCTATGTCCCATAAACATCACAATTGGGTCTTTTTCCCCGATTAAATCTAATTGTATACCCAAAATGTCATTTTCTGAAGACTGGTCTGATCCAGGAAAAATCCCCTTTACAAGACGCAACATCACTTTTTAAAATGACAAAAGTTGTCTATAAACTTTTACAAATCACTTCAAACTACTTTTCTAAACCAACTTTAGGTATTAATAAACGTGAATAATCTATCAAATTGATCACGGGGCGATCTGTATTCGATAGCAGCAAGTCTTGAAATCATCGTCCATGTTTTCACTTTCACAACATCCTGTGGTGCGCCCAAAGACAGGAAGTGCCTATACGTCATCTAACCAAGGATAAAGCAGACATGAAATGCCAGTACTGGCAACATCGTGTGGAAGCTGTAGGCGTCGACAGGGGAACCTCATTTATTTTCTGTTGCCTTAGACAATACATTGACTGGCGGATTAATATTTTTGTTTTGTTTTTGGTGAACAGTTTTCCGAGGGATTTTTACTCCTAAACACGTTCTGTTATAGCCACAGACACGATTTAACCAGTTTTAGAGGGCCTCTCTACTAGTGTCATGAATAGATAGAACATTTAGAAAACGCTGACGTCATTTTCAGTTTATAACCTGTGGCAAAATATGGATGTACCGAGTACTCCTCTTGAAATACACGCTGTTACCTGAGTTTAGACTGGGGCTCTGTCCATTCCTATAATAATAATATGGGTTTTACGATCCCATAGAATGCATTGACAGAGTATTTAATTGATTGGGAAATAATACAGAGGAATTTAGAATTCCACTAACAGAAAGGCACCTAAGATCCCACAGTTGACTGCGCAATTAAACGAGCCATGAGGTTGGAATTGTCCGAGCTCAAAGGATTGAGGCACACATCTGTGCCTCATCTTTTGGGAAAGGTTCCCAAAAAATGGCTGCGGCCTCAATGGTCCCCAAGAGCACAACCTCCCTCACTGGAAGTCTGGAACCACCAAGATTCTTCAGAGCTGGCCGCCTGGCAAAACTGCACAATTGGGAGAGAAGGACCTTGCTCAGGGAGGTGACCAAGACCCCGATGGTCACTGACAGAGCTCCTCTGTGCAGAAGGACAACCATCTCTGCAGCACTCCAATTAAACAATGGGATTGGCCAGACAGAATCCACTCTGTAAAAGGCAGATTATAGCCCACTGGAAGTTTACCTAAAGGCACCTGAAACCAATATTTACTTTTTGCCCTGAATGCCAAGTGTGACATCCGGAGGAATCCTGGCACCATATGTACAGTGTAGTATGCTGTGGGAATGGGAGACTAGTCAGAATCCAGGGAAAGATGAACTGAGCAAAGTACAGAAAGATCCTTAATGAAAACCTGCTCAGGACCTCAGACTTGAGTGAAGGTTCACCTTCCAACAGGACAACGACCCTAAGCATACAGCCAAGACAAAGCGGGAAAAGTCTCAATGTCCTTGAGTGGCCCAGCCATAGCCTGGACTTGAACCCGATCTAACATCTCTGGAGAAACCTGAAAAAAGCTCTGCAGCGACGCTCCCCATCCAACCTGACAGAGCTTGAGAGGATCTGCAGGTTGAGGAAGGAATAAGAGTAAGGCTGTAACGTAATAAAATGTGGAAGAAGTCATAACTTCCCGAATGCAGTGTACATGTGGCGTGTTCAACCAGTTATCAAGTCAGAAGTTTCCTAATTCCGACGAGCATGTGAACGTGGCACTAGACAGTACTCTGATCTTGTATATATTATTTAGGGTTAGGAAACTGTCAGCCGGAATAAAGTGTTGAGGTCCTTTACGCACAAAATATTGGAAAATAAAAATCCTGAAAGATTGGAAGATGAAGTGTACAATAGGTAAATGAGAAAGTTGTATGGATAAACCGCTACGGGATCATTGTCCCTCCCGCAGGACATTTGAGCTAACGTAGGCTAATGTGATTAGCATGAGGTTATAATTAACAAACATTTCCCAGGACATAGACATATCTGATATTGGCAGAAAGCTTAAATTTTTGTTAATCTAACTGCACTGTCCAATTTACAGTAACTATTATAGCAAAATAATACCTTGACTCCAACTCAAATTTGCTGACTACACGACAGATGTAGGCCTGATTACAAACAGCGACGAGGCAGCCTACAATGCAAGCATGGGGCGATTGAGACAGCGGGGCCACGGGTGTTTTCCAACTCCGGGTCGCCCAGTGGGGTTTTCCAACTCCAGGTCGCCCAGTGGGGTTTTCCAACTCCAGGTCGCCCAGTGGGGTTTTCCAACTCCAGGTCGCCCAGTGGGGTTTTCCAACTCCAGGTCGCCCAGTGGGGTTTTCCAACTCCAGGTCGCCCAGTGGGGTTTTCCAACTCCAGGTCGCCCAGTGGGGTTTTCCAACTCCAGGTCGCCCAGTGGGGTTTTCCAACTCCAGGTCGCCCAGTGGGGTTTTCCAACTCCAGGTCGCCCAGTGGGGTTTTCCAACTCCAGGTCGCCCAGTGGGGTTTTCCAACTCCAGGTCGCCCAGTGGGGTTTTCCAACTCCAGGTCGCCCAGTGGGGTTTTCCAACTCCAGGTCGCCCAGTGGGGTTTTCCAACTCCAGGTCGCCCAGTGGGGTTTTCCAACTCCAGGTCGCCCAGTGGGGTTTTCCAACTCCAGGTCGCCCAGTGGGGTTTTCCAACTCCAGGTCGCCCAGTGGGGTTTTCCAACTCCAGGTCGCCCAGTGGGGTTTTCCAACTCCCGAGTACCCCAAACATTACACATTTGTATTTTAATCCTGGACAAGCAAACCCGATTCAACTTATCAAGCCGTCAATGAGCTTATTGTCCATTGATACATCTAGAATTTGTACTGTTGGGGTCCTCCAGGACCAGGAACACTGGCCTAGTGGTTAGTGTGGCCAGTAACCCAAAGGTCACTGGTTGGAGTAACTGAAAAGTCTGTGCCCTTGTACGTGGCACTTACCTCCAATTTGCTCCAGGGACAAGTATGCAAATATAACTGACTTCCAAACACATTTCACTGCACCCATCTGGTGAAAATTAAACACGTTTGTGGGGAAAAGCCGAACTTTGTTACAATCAGGAGAAAACTAAATTGCCCACCACTCTGGGACTTGTGACCAGATTCACGGAAATCAAAGGTCGGGCATGGCGCACGGAACGTCTATAGAAAGAAACAGAACACAACCCATTCCAGATAGACAAGTAAACTCTTTACAGAAATATAGCAGCCTAGAATGGGGGTTTATAACCTACAGCTGCATATGCCAACACTGCATGTCCTACACACAGCATACCTTGCAATACCATCTAATGAAATAAAGCTGGCCAAAATGTATAGTGTTTGACTTCTAAACCAGGTTAGTTCAAATGTCAGCAGATGCCCAATACCATGGTGGGTACACGTCTGGGTGGTTCATACATAATTAACTTTACCATTCTTATGAGAAGCAATGTCCCATTTGTTCCACATCGACCAATTACTGCTCTTTAGAAGGCTTTCAAAACGCTCCCTGGTCTGAGGGTCTGCTAAATGACTGAAATAAACTATTCATCCCACTAAAGAATATTACAGAACAAGTCAGTTGTTTAATGGTCAACATCACTACATAGCTAAAGCCCTGGTTTAGACCCAAACTACTTAAGGGCCACAATCAGTAGACAAATGTAGAATGCTCCAGATAGAAACGCCATTAGAGCCTACATGATTACTTTCATGTCAGAGAAGACCATTTGTTCTTCATGTATAGAACATCTGAACATTCTACATGACGCCCTGCTTGATGCTTCAGGAATACTGTTCCATTTACAAATAACCATATCTGACAACACTGATCACGATTTGGGGTTTTGATAACAGGTTTGGTTCCAGTTAAATTCAATCCATTTAAAAAATGGCAGACATTAACAATGCTATATTTGTTTTGTTTATTTTACAAGTAGTGACCAGTAAGACATGTTGGTTCATTTAAAACTACACATTCACAGCTTTGTCATCTGGAGTCAGTAAGCAGATGGCCTGTAGAGTATAGGAGTCCCCAATATCTAGGAACTACTTCCAAGCACAAGAACCATTACTCTTGATACAGGCAAGGTTTCGGCCATTGTTTGTCCCCCAGTCCATCCACAGGCATGCATCTGTGGTGCTGATCGGACAGGGGAGCGAAGTGCAGTGGATGATCTGTGGAGCAGAGAGACAAAGATCACTGATTATTATACCAATACTCTAGCGCATGCGTTTTGCCAATGTGACCAGAGTAATATACTCCCTTTTAGTAAATGTGCGGTGTAAATATTGGTGTAATATATGACTAATTCCCATCACACACACCTTGCAATCACAGCCGCTTTGGTAGCGGTGAGTCAAGCTTTTCTTTTGTGCAGCACTCAAGTCCTCCCAGGGCGGATTATAGCCACACAGTGTTACAGACATTCTTCCAGTCTCCAGATTTCCTACAGACAGAGGAGATAGTCAGTCAATGTACCATGGGGAAAGTGCCCCACGGTTTCATAACTGTGACCTTAATTGCCTAAAGTCTGTAAGCTGTTAGTGTCTTAACAACCGTTCCACAGGTGCACGTTCATTAATAGTTTACGGTTCATTGAACAAGAATGGGAAACAGTGTAAACCCTTTACAAAGATCTGAAGTTATTTGGATTTTTACGAATCATCTTTGAAAGACAGGGTACTGAAAAAGGGACGTTTCTTTTTTGCTGAGTTTAGTGTTGGTCCCATGTTTCAACGGCCGAAATAAGAGATGAGAAATTAGCTCTCTTGTGAAATTTCTGCCAAGTTGTGTGCACAGATTTGTTTACATCCATGTCAGTGAGCATTTCTGCTTCCCAAGGTAATCCATCCACTTCACAGGCGTGGCATATCAAGAAGCTGATTAAACAGAATCATTACACATGTGCACCTTGTGCTGGGGACAATAAAAGGCCACTAAAATGTGCAGTTGTTACAGTGCCACAAATGGCTCAAGTTGAGGGAGCATGCAATTGGCATGCTGACTGGGAAGTCCAGAGCTGTTGCCAGAGAATTCAATGTTAATTTCTCTACCATAAGCCACCTCCATTTTAGAGAATTTGCCCTTCATCCGCCACTATCACCTCATGTTGAGGCATTATAATTCATGGCCCCATGTCGCAATGATCTCCCCATAATTCCTGGAAGCTGATAATTTCCAACTTCTTCTAAAGGGCCTGCATACTCACATGTCAAGCATTGAGCATATTTGGGATGCACTAGTTCAAAGTGTTCCAGCCAATATCCAGCAATGTCGAGCTGAACATGCCACAGCCTAAATTACATGTAGGTGATGTGTTGAGCTGCATGAGGCAAATGTTGGTCACACCAGACACTGGTTCTGATCCATTACCTTTTTTTTAAAGGTACCATATCTGCGACCAACGGTTTCAAATCTGTATTCCCAGTTATGTGAAATCCATAGATTAGGGCCTAATAAATATATTTAAATTGACTGATTTCCTTATATGAACTGTAACGAGGTTAACATTTTAGAAGCGGTGGCATTGATATTTATGTTCAGTAGATTAATGAAAAGCTAAGACTCATGAACATGTAACATGTTATTCTATATGATGTGCACAAGGTAAGAGACAGAAGGTAAGGGGTTCTTCTAAAGAGAAGATAAACATTTATGAGCGCTGCAAGTAGCCTAGTGGTTAAAGCATTGGACTAGTAACTGAAAGGTTGCGAGATCGAATCCCCGAGTTGGTAAGGTAAAAATCTGTCGTTCTTCCCTTGAACAAGGGGCAGTCATTCAAAATAAAACTGTTCTTAACCGACTTTCCTAGTTAAAGTTAATTAAAAGTAATATCAAGCTTTGGCAGACCTCATGTTAACATTTGCCAATGAAACTCATGAATGCCAAAGTCCACATTAAATTGTTTTGTGGTTTACTTGTAGCCCTGGTTGTCCTGAAAATACAAGTGCTAAAACACTTGAGGTGAAATCTAAGGGCTGGACATGCAGATACATGGAAAGCTGATTTGTGCTGGAGTCTGAGGACAGAGGGTTAACCAGTGTTGTGGCAACAGAATGTGGGTAACAGTGAGAACCTCACCTGTGAAGAGATACTCCTTGTTGATTTCCAGAGTCACACCGCATGCAGCTGGGGACGGTGCAGTGAAGATGGCGTGGATAACCTGGTCTGGGCATTTGAACATCTAGCCAATCACAAGGAGAACAGAGGATCTGTCAAACATCTAGATATATCATTTGGAACCTCACCGACTACAGCTATCAGGCACTGTCAATCTTCACCCTTTTATTCACAGATCTGTAAGGTGAAAGCGATCATTTATTCCAGTTACCACACCCATCCTCAAGGACAGCTAGCTCATGACTAAAGGTTAGTAATGATGTAAGGCACAGTGGGAGTGTAAGTTAAATTACTTTATAAATTCAAATATAGAAATGCAGCAACCTGTGACATCAGAGGGCCAACTAACTATCTGTTAGAGAATGTAGTGATATAGCTTTAATGAAGTGGCAGCTGAGTTCATATAGAGGATGTCAACATAGACTTGGACCAACAGGAACGTCAACACTTTAGGGAGAGGCTTTTTATAGAAGTATACTCATTTCATATGGTGGAAGCTCCACAATGACACTGCTTATACCTATCCAGATCTGTAGACATTGAAGGGCTAGAGCCAAGGGGAAGAGAGAGAACTGGGCCCAGCTGTCAGACTGGGGTTCAGGGAGCTTCAATGTGTCAGTGTAGGAAGGAACAACCACTTAATAAAAAGGAGAATCATACCTTGATCTGTTGGATGTCATACTTGATGGCGTTAGACACCGCTTCCTTTCCAACCACCTTCGCCCTGATCACTAGAAGAGGGAGACATGGATTTCAATAATGTTCATTAAACCATTCTGGTACACTGGTCCGTCACACTGATGGTGTAACGGTGATATGGAGCAAAGAGAACAGTGGATTTCATTCTCAGACCCAATAACTAACAGTCTGTTCAGAATGTTTGTGCATAAGTTAATGGGTGTAACATTTTGGCTAGGTTAACATCAAAACAGATGACAGTCCATTTCCTCCTGGTCCTACATTTTGTGCTAGGTTAACATCAAAACAGATGACAGTCCATTTCCCTCCTGGTCCTACATTTTGGCTAGGTTAACATCAAAACAGATGACAGTCCATTTGGCTAGGTTAACATCAAAACAGATCCTGGTCCTACATTTTGGCTAGGTTAACATCAAAACAGATGACAGTCCATTTCCTCCTGTTAACATCAAAACAGATGACAGTCCATTTCCCTCCTGGTCCTACATTTTGGCTAGGTTAACATCAAAACAGATGACAGTCCATTTCCCTCCTGGTCCTACATTTTGGCTAGGTTAACATCAAAACAGATGACAGTCCATTTCCCTCCTGGTCCTACATTTTGGCTAGGTTAACATCAAAACAGATGACAGTCCATTTCCCTCCTGGTCCTACATTTTGGCTAGGTTAACATCAAAACAGATGACAGTCCATTTCCCTCCTGGTCCTACATTTTGGCTAGGTTAACATCAAAACAGATGACAGTCCATTTCCCTCCTGGTCCTACATTTTGGCTAGGTTAACATCAAAACAGATGACAGTCCATTTCCCTCCTGGTCCTACATTTTGGCTAGGTTAACATCAAAACAGATGACAGTCCATTTCCCTCCTGGTCCTACATTCCTAGTTCTGGTCTTCTGCTTTTAATTTGACACGCCCGGTTTAAACATGCCCTCTGTAGATGATTGGTTCAGGTAGGAAGATGCTGTACAGTAGCTGCTGCTGTAAGACTAGTCCATAGAACAAAACCTCAAGTCATTGGCACATGGACTCGACAAGGTGTCAAAAGCATTCCATAGTGATGCTGGCCCATGTCGACTCCAATGCTTCCCACAATTGTGTAAAGTCGGCTGAATGTCCTTTGGGTGGTAGACCATTCTTGATACACAGGAAACTGTTCAGTGTGAAAAACCCAGCAGCGTTGCAGTTCTTTGCACAAACAGGTGTGCCTGGCACATACTACCATTGCCCCATTTAACAGCGCTTCAATCTTTGTTCTTACCCAGTCACCCTGAATGACATACACAAGCCATGTCTGAAATGTCTCTGGGCTTAAACAGCCTTTAAACAGTCTCCTTAATCTCCACTGAAGGGGATTTAACAAGTGACATTAATAAGATATCATAGTTAACACCTGGCCAGTCCATGTCATGGAGAGGGCAGACGTCCTTAATGTTTTGTAAACACATCTCAAATAATGTGTAGTGACACTTTATTCCTAAAGCAACGCAGGGCTCTCAAACCTGTTCCTCGAGAGCTGCAGTCCTGTAGGTTTTTGCGCCATCCCTAATCTAGCGCACCTGATTCTAATAATTGGCTGGTTGATAAACTGACTCAGGTTCGTTACAAATAGGTTTGGATTCAACATTTACAGGAGCATAGCTCTCCAGTAACAAGGTTGATAGCCCATCACTGTCGCCCAAGTTATTTTGTATATAATTGTGTGATTGTAAATACGCTTAATGATCATGTCCTAATTATTTCTACTACGACCACAGACAATAGATCAAATGTTTGCATGCTGCGTATTAACAGCTCTCAACATGTGAAGGCTGAAAAGTTAAATGTTGACAAAACTGCCTTACCAATTTCTGCATCGCAAAAAGCCTGTTGAGGATGCGGAGGGGAGCATTTGCAAGCATCTGCGATGTCTTCGACCCGCCACAGGAACAGCACGAACAGAGTAATGAAACAACTGCTTACATACCGCGTCATTTGGAAACGAATTACGGTTATCCA
The DNA here is from genome assembly GCF_021184085.1 of Oncorhynchus gorbuscha. Taxonomy (NCBI): domain Eukaryota; kingdom Metazoa; phylum Chordata; class Actinopteri; order Salmoniformes; family Salmonidae; genus Oncorhynchus; species Oncorhynchus gorbuscha. Next base: position 65,506 of record NW_025746485.1, read on the forward strand.
AATATCACAAAAGGAGCCGAGCCGAGTAAAGGTGTGAGGCGTAAATTACAAAAGAACGTATTTCCCTTCGGACTGTTCCCAGACTGAAGGATAACTCTTAGAAGTATTTTCCCCTCAACGTAATCATCCGCTATTTATTGCAGGCTGTGAGCTCCTCCCCCAGCCAGAACCCAGCCTGTGGTAGGCTGAGCATTCTATTAATCCAGAACCGCAACCATTCAATTAAAAAGAGTCCTCTGACTATTGGCTCAACCACAGGCTCAACATGCCCAGTTGCCATAAATTGATGATGGAACTGAAAGATCCGTTTTGGGGGGACATTCTACACTGTTCTCTCTTTGTACATCGCAGTGCTAGAGGTGTAACTACAGACCCTGGTTCGATTCCAGGCTGTATCACAATCTGGCCGTGATTGGGAGTCCCATAGGGTGGCACACAATTGGACCGGGGTTTGGACGGGGTATGCAGTCATTGTAAATAATAATTTGTTCTTAACTGATTTGTCTAGTTAAATAAAGGTTCAATATAAAAATAGGCTAAACCTACTGGAATTCCTTAAAGTTTTGTTTGTGAGTCTATTCAAACACACCCATTTCAAAGGAAACACGCACTCATTAAAATCAGGTGTGGACAATTACTGGGCGCAGCTAACAAACCTGAGTTAAAGAGTAAAAATGTGCTTAACAAGTCAGATAATCAGTTGCGTGGACTCACTTTGTGTGCAAAAATAGTGTTTAACATGAATTTTGAATGACTACCTCATCTCTGTACCCCTCACATACAATTATCTGTAAGTTCCCACAGTTGAAATGTGAATTTCAAACACAGATTCAACCACAAAGACCAGGGAGGTATTCCAATGCATGACAAAGAAGGGCACCCATTGGTAGGTGGGTAAACAAAAAGCAGACATTGAATATCCCTTTGAGCAGTTATTAAATATACATTGGGTGGTGTATCAATACACCCAGTCACTACAAAGATACAGGCGTCCTTCCTAATTTGGAGGGGAAGAAAACCGCTCAGGGATTTCACCATGGGGCCAGTGGGGACATTTAAACAGTAACAAAGTTTAATGGATGTGATAGGAGAAAACTGCAGATGGATCTACAACATTGTAGTTACTCCACAATACTAACCTAATTGACAGAGTGAAAAGAAGGAACCCTGTATAGAATAAAAATATTCCAAAACATGCATCCCGTTTGAAATAAGGGACTAAAATAATACTGCTAAAAACTTTTTGTTCTGAATACAAAGTGTTATGTTTGGGGGAAATCCAATACAACACATTACTGAGTACCACTCCACAAATGTTCAAGCATAGTGGTGACTGCATCATGTTATGGGTATGCTTGTCATCGTTAAGGACTGAGGAGTTTTCAGATAAAAAAATAAACCAAATTTAGCTAAGAGCAGGAGAAATCCTAAAAATAAACCTTGTCCAGTCCGCTTTCCACCAGACACTGGGAGATAAATTTGCCTTTCAGGAGGACAGTAGCCTAAAACACAAGGCCAAATCTACACTGGAGTTTCTTACCAATAAGTTGGAGCATGTTCCTGATTGACTGAGTTACAGCTTTGACTTAAATCTGCTAGAAAATCATTGACAAAACTTGAAAATAGTCTAACAATGATCAACAACACATTTGACAGAGCTTTAAGCGTTTTGAAAAGAATAATAGGTAAATGATGTACAATCCAGGTGTGGAAAGCTCTTAGAGACTTAACGAAAGATACCCACAGCTTTAATCGTGGCCAAAGTTGCTTCTACAAAGTATTGACTCAGGGGTGTGAAAACGTATGTAAATGAGATATTTCTGTATTTCATTTTCAATAAATTTGCAATGATTAAAAAAAAACATATTTTCACTATGGAGTAGTCTGTGTAGATGGGTGAAGAAAAAACATGAATGTAATCCATTTTGAATGTAAACTGTAACACAACAAAAGTGTGGAATAAGTCAAGTGGTATGAATACACAGGGATGGAATTGAAGGATTTTGGACACAGGCCATTTCTATCCCTGGGCCTACATGATGCAACACTGCATAAAACAAACTCTGTCCTGTTAGTTGTATTGTCTAATCACAGTCGTCTCTGTCTGTGTAAGGGAAACACCCCTGTTATTCCAATTTTAAAATATAATTCATATGAGAAAGGTTGCTGCAGTACGACAGGGTTTTCATCCTCCTTATAGGGCCAGGAGTTTTTCCAGGAGTTTAAATCTATGTGACCTGATTAGAAAAAAATAGCCCATATAAAATCATTCTGCTACTGATTCATCACTATGTCATACCCTACACACAGAGATTGACTTTACATTCTGAAAGGCACTTGGCCAAATCAGCAGTATTTTATGGTTGCTGAAGATAATGGTCGTTTACCCGATAGTTGTTAACACGCAGAAATGCCAGAACTTGTCACTTCGCCCCCACCTACATGTACAGATTACCTCAGCTAGCCTGTACCCCTGCACACTGACTCTGTACCGGTGTCCCCTGTATATAGCCTCGTTATTGTTATTCTTATTGAGTTACTTTTTATTATTACTTTTTATTTTAGCCCACTTGATAAATATATACATTTTTAAACTGCACTGTGGGTTAATGGCTTGGAAGTAAGCATTTCACGGTAAAGTCTACACTTGTTGTATTCGGCACATGTGGCAAATAAAATTTGATTTTTTCGGTCTCTTAATTAAACGACGGGGGGAAGCAGAAACATGTTTTTCTGGACTGCTACATCGAACACATACAAACAGGAAACTTTTGCAGAGCGTGATTTCAAGATTTCAACGTGCAGCTCACGTCTGACAGGGTATATACACTGGAGACAGTATCACATGGTGAAACAACAGCTTCCCATTCATTTTCAATGAAAGTAAAGCGGTGCGAAATGGACTGGCCAGGGACCATTGGGAGATGCGAGCATGGGAGAGGGAGCTGAACAGGGCGGGACTAAAGTTGGGCAAAGCTGATCATCAAGCAAATATTTGGTGATATTGCTTGCGAGTAAACAATCGAACCTCACCAGAGCTTCCAACCCCTACTTGATTGGTTGACAATGGCTGTTGATACGTAGCACGATTTAGCATGCTTGTTAGCACCCACATGAAGGCGAAGCTAGCATGGCAAGGTGAGTTACCACTATATAGTGTATCTCAGCTGGAGTAGCAGGATGAAGTGGCTCGCACTCTGCTCGCCCTGACTAAAAGTTACACATATTTTGTGAAGCTTCAACTGGAATTATTTACAGTTTGGTTGTATTTAGTTTTCTAAAAATCCTCTGCCTAATGGGACAACCACAAAGCAGGCTCAACTTGCCTGGCTGCCATAAAATGTCATAAACTGTCCGTCTTTCACTTAAACAATGGGGATGAACTAGAAATGTCAGTTTTAGGCTACGCCTATTCGAATTCCTCACAGTGTTGCTTTCAGTAAAACAAAACAAAAACTCGGGTAACTTTAGAGCAGGAGAAGAAAATGTCCCCACCACTCAGGGACCTGTGGTGCCACCTCTTTGACCAATCAGATTCACGGAAATCACAGGTCGGGTGTGGCACACATTTTTTAGTAGTCTAAGAGTCGATGACCACGCCCACGGAAATCTAATTGGCATAATACACAAATCTCTATCAAAATCTGTCTGTTCAAGCTAGAGATATCAGTTTATTTGCATGGTGTGGTGGAGATTCAACACCAGGGACACCTGATGTCAATATGAAATGAATCACTCTTTATTATGATGTCTGGAGAGGTTCACAAACTCAGTCCAAGCTTGATGAAAACTCTGCCAAGGGTGTTGTTCCCTTTCAGTCCTTATGTAATGCTACACAAACCAGTCATACAAGAATCATTTACATTATTCACTTTTAACATTGGTTCCTGCATGTGACTGAGTGACACCTCACAAGGCTTCTTCTCTCAAAGCTGAGACCTTGAAACTGAGATAATCCTTTTGGTTCTGGACGTACTGTGTTGTGTTTGCAATGTTCTGGGCGTACTGCCAATTGGTCTGAAGAGGTTACAGTCAACTGCACAAAACAAGATAGAGTGAGAGGAAATGCTGTGTACAATTCAAGGCTATCTCTGCAGACAACAAAATGTTCCCTCACACTCCCTCCTATTACCACTTCTGTGGTAACGATTGTAACATTTTAAGGTAATCATTAATTTATGGCTTAAACTGTCAAATGAGGTTCTATCGCAATACTTCTATTAAAGTAAGTTAAATCAACACATAAAACCAGATAGTTTATCCTTTCAAACCCTTCATTCTAGTAAGTCAATCAGTTACACACATGCTTCATTACACAATTTAATTTATGGAAATACTATCATCATAATGAAGGTCAAATCTACAGGCAAGTTTGTACTTCTATCAACAGGAGTGAATCTATTAAAACACACACACACAAGGGATCCGTAGACTCCGAGGTAAATACATCTCTCAGGGTTTAATCATTGTTTCCATAGCTCTTACCACAATCGGGTTGGGTTGACATCTGTGCGGCTATTCTGTGTTGTGCGGTTAACAAATAAATAGGTACTCCTATATACTTAATTTAGAGGTATTAATGAAACTGTAGTTGTTCAACAAACGTTGGGCTATATGTTTTGATTTTTTAATACATTGTAAGCTTGCATGATGCAACTCTAATGATGAATTGAAAAAAAGTCGCTTGAAAGGCATGAGATCTGCTTTGTTTTGTTGCGCAGGCTGTAAACACTTCGTCACTCTCTCATTCACAATTTGAGTAGCTATTGATAATGCCTTAAATTTCCCGGAGGCATCCCCTTTGTGTGGCCATAATGCACCCTAAAATATCCATGTCTTTTACAGCCCTTCTCCCTAAATGCTGCCCGCTCTGAAGCACCTCTCATTGACACGGCTCTCCATCAAATGATCAGGTCTTTCTCATAGGATACAGGCAAAGGCAGACACATCGGGGACGCAACTGTGCACGTCCTTATCCAATTCTGAGGTGCATATTGAAGATATTGGAACAACTGTCCACATTTACTTTTCGTCAGCCAGCAAGATGAGTAGGCCTAACGAACAGCAAAAGCACTAGCCTATGTCAATCTACTATCCCCCATAGTACAACAGTTTACCTATTCTATTCTGTGCTAGACATAAATATTCCAAACATAGTCTGGGACAGTTGTGGAATGCGATATAGTACTACCACTAGCATAAAAAAAAAAAAACGTTTTTACGCAATGAGGCTGACCCAGCAGATCAGAGTGTTTTGCTTAAATGTTATTAAACTACTAGGCTATTTCTTCACATAATAAGTGCAGCAATGTGCACACGGCAGTATGCTTTAAATGCAAACGTTCCATTAGCTGAAACACAATTCTCAAAAGTGACCACAAATGCATTTATGCGTGTAATGCTTTTATTATAAAGGTGCATTTTTATGGTAAAATTATCTTCCCCAAACTTGAAACTCACTCGTTGCATACAGTATGTATGCCAGTTAGGCTCTACACTCGTTGCATACAGTATGTATGCCAGTTAGGCTCTACACTCGTTGCATACAGTATGTATGCCAGTTAGGCTCTACACTCGTTGCATACAGTATGTATGCCAGTTAGGCTCTACACTCGTTGCATACAGTATGTATGCCAGTTAGGCTCTACACTCGTTGCATACAGTATGTATGCCAGTTAGGCTCTACACTCGTTGCATACAGTATGTATGCCAGTTAGGCTCTACACTCGTTGCATACAGTATGTATGCCAGTTAGGCTCTACACTCTACACTCGTTGCATACAGTATGTATGCCAGTTAGGCTCTACACTCGTTGCATACAGTATGTATGCCAGTTAGGCTCTACACTCGTTGCATACAGTATGTATGCCAGTTAGGCTCTACACTCGTTGCATACAGTATGTATGCCAGTTAGGCTCTACACTCGTTGCACAGTATGTATGCCAGTTGCATACAGTATGTATGCCAGTTAGGCTCTACACTCGTTGCATACAGTATGTATGCCAGTTAGGCTCTACACTCGTTGCATACAGTATGTATGCCAGTTAGGCTCTACACTCGTTGCATACAGTATGTATGCCAGTTATGTACTCTACACACGTTGCATACAGTATGTATGCCAGTTAGGCTCTACACTCGTTGCATACAGTATGTATGCCAGTTAGGCTCTACACTCGTTGCATACAGTATGTATGCCAGTTAGGTGCATAGTATGTATGCCAGTTAGGCTCTACACTCGTTGCATACAGTATGTATGCCAGTTAGGCTCTACACTCGTTGCATACAGTATGTATGCCAGTTAGGCTCTACACTCGTTGCATACAGTATGTATGCCAGTTAGGCTCTACACTCGTTGCATACAGTATGTATGCCAGTTAGGCTCTACACTCGTTGCATACAGTATGTATGCCAGTTAGGCTCTACACTCGTTGCATACAGTATGTATGCCAGTTAGGCTCTACACTCGTTGCATACAGTATGTATGCCAGTTAGGCTCTACACTCGTTGCATACAGTATGTATGCCAGTTAGGCTCTACACTCGTTGCATACAGTATGTATGCCAGTTAGGCTCTACACTCGTTGCATACAGTATGTATGCCAGTTAGGCTCTACACTCGTTGCATACAGTATGTATGCCAGTTAGGCTCTACACTCGTTGCATACAGTATGTATGCCAGTTAGGCTCTACACTCGTTGCATACAGTATGTATGCCAGTTAGGCTCTACACTCGTTGCATACAGTATGTATGCCAGTTAGGCTCTACACTCGTTGCATACAGTATGTATGCCAGTTAGGCTCTACACTCGTTGCATACAGTATGTATGCCAGTTAGCCAGTTAGTTTTACACTGCTCTCTACACTACACGTTGCATACAGTATGTATGCCAGTTAGGCTCTACACTCGTTGCATACAGTATGTATGCCAGTTAGGCTCTACACTCGTTGCATACAGTATGTATGCCAGTTAGGCTCTACACTCGTTGCATACAGTATGTATGCCAGTTAGGCTCTACACTCGTTGCATACAGTATGTATGCCAGTTAGGCTCTACACTCGTTGCATACAGTATGTATGCCAGTTATGTATGCCAGTTAGGCTCTACACTCGTTGCATACAGTATGTATGCCAGTTAGGCTCTACACTCGTTGCATACAGTATGTATGCCAGTTAGGCTCTACACTCGTTGCATACAGTATGTATGCCAGTTAGGCTCTACACTCGTTGCATACAGTATGTATGCCAGTTAGGCTCTACACTCGTTGCATACAGTATGTATGCCAGTTAGGCTCTACACTCGTTGCATACAGTATGTATGCCAGTTAGGCTCTACACTCGTTGCATACAGTATGTATGCCAGTTAGGCTCTACACTCGTTGCATACAGTATGTATGCCAGTTAGGCTCTACACTCGTTGCATACAGTATGTATGCCAGTTAGGCTCTACACTCGTTGCATACAGTATGTATGCCAGTTAGGCTCTACACTCGTTGCATACAGTATGTATGCCAGTTAGGCTCTACACTCGTTGCATACAGTATGTATGCCAGTTAGGCTCTACACTCGTTGCATACAGTATGTATGCCAGTTAGGCTCTACACTCGTTGCATACAGTATGTATGCCAGTTAGGCTCTACACTCGTTGCATACAGTATGTATGCCAGTTAGGCTCTACACTCGTTGCATACAGTATGTATGCCAGTTAGGCTCTACACTCGTTGCATACAGTATGTATGCCAGTTAGGCTCTACACTCGTTGCATACAGTATGTATGCCAGTTAGGCTCTACACTCGTTGCATACAGTATGTATGCCAGTTAGGCTCTACACTCGTTGCATACAGTATGTATGCCAGTTAGGCTCTACACTCGTTGCATACAGTATGTATGCCAGTTAGGCTCTACACTCGTTGCATACAGTATGTATGCCAGTTAGGCTCTTCGTTGCATACAGTATGTATGCCAGTTAGGCTCTACACTCGTTGCATACAGTATGTATGCCAGTTAGGCTCTACACTCGTTGCATACAGTATGTATGCCAGTTAGGCTCTACACTCGTTGCATACAGTATGTATGCCAGTTAGGCTCTACACTCGTTGCATACAGTATGTATGCCAGTTAGGCTCTACACTCGTTGCATACAGTATGTATGCCAGTTAGGCTCTACACTCGTTGCATACAGTATGTATGCCAGTTAGGCTCTACACTCGTTGCATACAGTATGTATGCCAGTTAGGCTCTACACTCGTTGCATACAGTATGTATGCCAGTTAGGCTCTACACTCGTTGCATACAGTATGTATGCCAGTTAGGCTCTACACTCGTTGCATACAGTATGTATGCCAGTTAGGCTCTACACTCGTTGCATACAGTATGTATGCCAGTTAGGCTCTACACTCGTTGCATACAGTATGTATGCCAGTTAGGCTCTACACTCGTTGCATACAGTATGTATGCCAGTTAGGCTCTACACTCGTTGCATACAGTATGTATGCCAGTTAGGCTCTACACTCGTTGCATACAGTATGTATGCCAGTTAGGCTCTACACTCGTTGCATACAGTATGTATGCCAGTTAGGCTCTACACTCGTTGTAAAGCGAATTAATGTACTTAATTTTAGACATTTTTTGGCCACTTTAGTTTGATACAAACCTGATCATAGAGAGCTTTTATTCTCTATGTTGGTTAGTCGGGGTATGATTAAGGGTGGGTTATCTAGGTTAATTATATTTCTATGTTGGCCTAGTATGGTTCCCAATCAGATGCAGCTGTTTATCATATTTAGGTAGCCATTTTCCCATTGTGCTTTGTGGGATCTTGTCTCAGTATAGTTGCCAGTATCAGAGGCACATTTCGTTAGTGCGCTTTATTGTTTTTGTTCTTAGTTTTTCTCTTCCTAATTAAAAGTATGGAAACATACCATGCTGCATCTTGGTCCTCTCCTTATAACGTTTGTGACAACTACATGAGGTGTGCGACTATGAATCAAAAAAGTGCCCCCCCCCAAAAAAAAGGCATTGTTTCTTGCCTTAAGCTGGGCATCATTCACAAGTGATAATAAATCATTCACAAGTGATAGGCTCATATTGTCACCCATCAGAATGAATAGAATATATACTAAATATACGTGAAATTTGTTTTGATTTAGACCATTTTCATTCACCTGTTTTGAAACAAGGTCAGGGGAAATAATACATCTCTGCACTTGAGTTTGAGTTTATTTTATTTTTACAGGGACAGTGGACATTAATCAACGTTTCAGTAAAAGTGCCGGTTTTAACTAGCCGGCAAATTTTCAACCGCAGTCCCTGGACAGGTTATTAAAAACAATTACAATATAGACAATCATTGAGCAGTGAGCACACACAGAGCAACATAGGACAAGCAAGACGTAGCATACAGACAGAGCAACATAGGACAAGCAAGACGTAGCATACAGACAGAGCAACATAGGACAAAATGCAGCAAGACAAAATTCATAAAAGCAACAAAGTGTTTCCACACCTCACAAGCTACAGACAACATGGAAAGCTGTTGTAAAGATAAGTGAAGTGCTTAATATTTGCAATAGTTGAGAAATAAATATAGTAGGCCTAGCCTATGGAAACCTGATGGGAACCACCTCTTTTTAATAGAGGCCATCACATGTTTTGATGTGCAATTGTATGTCCTATAGGAATGTTGTGCAACATGACCCCATTGGCTCTCATGAAGTGTTTGATTAGATTTTCTATTACACTTGCATTGATGTCAGAGTGATTAGAGAAACAATATATTGCAGATTACCAGGCAGTTAAGCATGTTTGGTAGTCTACTAATGACCATCAGCAGCATCAGTGCTTGGAGAAGTGTAATTACCGTGACTAAACTAATGTGCTAATGCAGGGGGCCACACTGCACCACCGTAACTGGTGAGGCCCCATCTTCTCCTGGATCATCTGCAGTGTGACACGGGGATCCAGGTATCTCTCTTAGCAACCTTCACCGAAGTGGGGATGGTTAGAAGAACTTGGTACGACCCTCTCCAACGGGGGTCCTGACAACTCTTTCTCCTGAAGTCTTTGACCACCACGAGATCACCTGGGCTCAAACAGTGCCCAGGTCCACCTGCCAGGTTCAGCAAAGACACCTTCACCCAGGGGATAGTGGAGGCTCTGGACCTCAGACCGTCGCTGGAGGCTCTGGACCGCAGACCGTCGCTGGAGGCTCTGGACTGCAGACCGTCGCAAGACGGTAGACCGCCACAGGCAACTATACCTAGACAGGATCCCACAAAGCACAATGGGGAAATGGCTGCCTAAATATGATCCCTAATCAGAGACAACGATAAACACCTGCCTCTGATTGGGAACCATACCAGGCCAACATTGGTCATTAATCACCTAGATAACACACCCTAGTCACTGTCACGTCCCAACCAATATAGAGAATAAACAGCTCTCTATGCTCAGGGCGTGACAGTTGACCCCTCAGAGGTTTGCCGGATCAGGTATCTTCCCCCGGGCACCTCTCAGTAAAAGTCTGGTCTGGGCGGGTCGAGGTCGTCTTTGGTCAGACAGGAATCTCCCTCACGCTGTCACACGGAATGCGCCACCAGTGTTCCCTCACAGACCTTCACTGATGCCAAGATCGTGACAAGATTTAGATGAGGTTTAGGGTTTTAGATGAGGTTCAGGGTTTTAGATGCGGTTCAGGGTTTTAGATGAGGTTTCAGGGTTTTAGATGAGGTTTAGGGTTTTAGATGAGGTTTCAGGGTTTTTGTTGAGGTTCAGGGTTTTAGATTAAGTTGAGGGTTTTAGATGACGTTTAGGGTTTAAGATGAGGTTCAGGGTTTTAGATGAGGTTCAGGGTTTTAGATGAGGTTCAGGGTTTTAGATGACGTTTAGGGTTTTAGATGAGGTTCAGGGTTTTAGATGAGGTTCAGGGTTTTAGATGAAGTTCAGGGTTTTAGATGAGGTTTAGTTCTACCTGGTTTGTTAGAGAGGCATCCATTAAAGAACAGACTGTGTTCTATTAGACAGCTAACTCTCAATCCACGATATAGCAGATAATGTAAAGACATAACACATATGTTTTTTATAACACCAGACTAATTGTTAATGTAATAAGCTGCACTGGTCAACCAAAACAGCTCCCACAATCTTATTATCATCAATTAATTTCAGCCAATCATCATTCATTTGTTTCAGTGCCATACATTTTGAGTGCCCTTCCCCCTTAAATGTACACAAAGGGCTAATATCAACAACGTTTCATGTCAATCTCTCCTGGCTCAAATTAGAGGAGAGATTGACTGCATCACAACGTGTCTTTGTGAGAGGTATTGACGTGCTGTGAGGACACACGTGCACAAACACACACACACTCTCTCTCACACACACACTCTCTCACACACACTAAGATTGTAGTATTGTACATTATATATTGTAAATGTGTAATATTAGAGTAATAACATAGTATTTTATTGTATGATGTATTGGTTTATTTATGATGTAGGGTGTTGTTTTGATGTGATGTAATGGTTTTGTTCCTGTTTGGATCCCAGGAAGAGGAGCTGCTAAATACTCTAAATACTAAATACTTTTGCTGAGCGTGAGACATTCCTATTTTTGTATTTTATTTTACCTTTATTTTACTAGGCAAGTCAGTTAAGAACAAATTCTTATTTTCAATGACGGCCTAGGAACAGTGGGTTATCTGCCTGTTCAGGGGCAGAACGACAGATTTGTACCGTGTCAGCTCGTGTTACTAGTCCAACGCTCTAACCACTCAGCTACCCTGCCGCCCCATTCATTTCAAGTCAAATCAAATGTTATTCGTCACATGAGCTGAATACAATGGGGATCAACTTTACCCTGAAATGCTTGATTACGAGCCCTTCCCAACAAAACAGAGTAAAACCATTATCATGAAAATAGTAACACAAAAGGATTAAAATACACAAGAATGGAGCTATAAACAGGGGTACTAGTACCAGATCAATGTGCAGAGGTACGAGGTATTTATGTACATACATGAAGACAGGGTAATGTGACTAGGCATCAGGATAGATAATAATAAGGTATTTGAGGTAGATATGTACATGAAGGCAGGGTAATGTGACAAGGCATCAGGATAGATAATAATAAGGTATTTGAGGTAGATATGTACATGAAGGCAGGGTAATGTGACAAGGCATCAGGATAGATAATAATAAGGTATTTGAGGTAGATATGTACATGAAGGTCAGGGTAATGTGACTAGGCATCAGGATAGATAATAATAAGGTATTTGAGGTAGATATGAACATGAAGGCAGGGTAATGTGACTAGGCATCAGGATACATTTACATTTAAGTCATTTAGCAGACGCTCTTATCCAGAGCGACTTACAAATTGGTGCATTCACCTTATGACATCCAGTGGAACAGTCACTTTACAATAGTGCATCTAAATCTTAAAGGGGGGGGGTGAGGGAATACTTATCCTATCCTAGGTATTCCTTAAAGAGGTGGGGTTTCAGGTGTCTCCGGAAGGTGGTGATTGACTCCGCTGTCCTGACGTCGTGAGGGAGTTTGTTCCACCATTGGGGGGCCAGAGCAGCGAACAGTTTTGACTGGGCTGAGCGGGAGCTGTACTTCCTCAGTGGTAGGGAGGCGAGCAGGCCAGAGGTGGATGAACGCAGTGCCCTTGTTTGGGTGTAGGGCCTGATCAGAGCCTGGAGGTACTGAGGTGCCGTTCCCCTCACAGCTCCGTAGGCAAGCACCATGGTCTTGTAGCGGATGCGAGCTTCAACTGGAAGCCAGTGGAGAGAACGGAGGAGCGGGGTGACGTGAGAGAACTTGGGAAGGTTGAACACCAGACGGGCTGCGGCGTTCTGGATGAGTTGAAGGGTTTAATGGCACAGGCAGGGAGCCCAGCCAACAGCGAGTTGTAGTCCAGACGGGAGATGACAAGTGCCTGGACAAGGCTTAGGACCTGCGCCGCTTCCTGTGTGAGGCAGGGTCGTACTCTGCGGATGTTGTAGATCATGAACCTACAGGAACGGGTCACCGCCTTGATGTTGGTTGAGAACGACAGAGTGTTGTCCAGGATCACACCAAGGTTCTTAGCGCTCTGGGAGGAGGACACAATGGAGTTGTCAACCGTGATGGCGAGATCATGGAACGGGCAGTCCTTCCCCGGGAGGAAGAGCAGCTCCGTCTTGCCGAGGTTCAGCTTGAGGTGGTGATCCGTCATCCACACTGATATGTCTGCCAGGCATGCAGAGATGCGATTCGCCACCTGGTCATCAGAAGGGGGAAAGGAGAAGATTAGTTGTGTGTCGTCTGCATAGCAATGATAGGAGAGACCATGTGAGGTTATGACAGAGCCAAGTGACTTGGTGTATAGCGAGAATAGGAGAGGGCCTAGAACAGAGCCCTGGGGGACACCAGTGGTGAGAGTGCGTGGTGAGGAGACAGATTCTCGCCACGCCACCTGGTAGGAGCGACCTGTCAGGTAGGACGCAATCCAAGCGTAGCAGTAAAACCTTGAGATGCCCAACTCGGAGAGGGTGGAGAGGAGGATCTAATGGTTCACAGTATCGAAGGCAGCCGATAGATCTAGAAGGATGAGAGCAGAGGAGAGAGAGTTAGCTTTAGCAGTGCGGAGCGCCTCCGTGATACAGAGGAGAGCAGTCTCAGCTGAATGACTAGTCTTGAAACCTGACTGATTTGGATCAAGAAGGTCATTCAGAGAGAGATAGCGGGAGAGCTGGCCAAGGACGGCACGTTCAAGAGTTTTGGAGAGAAAAGAAAGAAGGGATACTGGTCTGTAATTGTTGACATCGGAGGGATCGAGTGTAGGTTTTTTTCAGAAGGGGTGCAACTCTCGCTCTCTTGAAGACGGAAGGGACGTAGCCAGCGGTCAGGGATGAGTTGATGAGTGAGGTGAGGTAAGGGAGAAGGTCTCCGGAAATGGTCTGGAGAAGAGGGGAGGGGATAGGGTCAAGCGGGCAGGTTGTTGGGCGGCCGTCCGTCACAAGACGCGAGATTTCATCTGGAGAGAGAGGGGAGAAAGAGGTCAGAGCACAGGGTAGGGCAGTGTGAGAAGAACCAGCGGTGTCGTTTGACTTAGCAAACGAGGATCGGATGTCGTCGACCTTCTTTTCAAAATGGTTGACAAGTCGTCTGCAGAGGGAGGAGGGAGGGGGAGGGGGAGGAGGATTCAGGAGGGAGGAGAAGGTGGCAAAGAGCTTCCTAGGGTTAGAGGCAGATGCTTGGAATTTAGCGTGGTAGAAAGTGGCTTTAGCAGCAGAGACAGAGGAGGAAAATGTAGAGAGGAGGGAGTGAAAGGATGCCAGGTCCGCAGGGAGGCGAGTTTTCCTCCATTTCCGCTCGGCTGCCCGGAGCCCTGTTCTGTGAGCTAGCAATGAGTCATCGAGCCACGGAGCGGGAGGGGAGGACCGAGCCGGCCTGGAGGATAGGGGACATAGAGAGTCAAAGGATGCAGAGAGGGTGGAGAGGAGGTTTGAGGAGGCAGAATCAGGAGATAGGTTGGAGAAGGTTTGAGCGGAGGGAAGAGATGATAGGACGGAAGAGGAGAGAGTAGCGGGGGAGAGAGAGCGAAGGTTGGGACGGAGCGATACCATCCGAGTAGGGGCAGTGTGGGAGGTGTTGGATGAGAGCGAGAGGGAAAAGGATACAAGGTAGTGGTCGGAGACTTGGAGGGAGTTGCAATGAGGTTAGTGGAAGAACAGCATCTAGTAAAGATGAGGTCTAAAGCGTATTGCCTGCCTTGTGAGTAGGGGGAAGGTGAGAGGGTGAGGTCAAAAGAGGAGAGGAGTGGAAAGAAGGAGGCAGAGAGGAATGAGTCGAAGGTAGACGTGGGGAGGTTAAAGTCGCCCAGAACTGTGAGAGGTGAGCCGTCCTCAGGAAAGGAGCTTATCAAGGCATCAAGCTCATTGATGAACTCCCCGAGGGAACCTGGAGGGCGATAAATGATAAGGATGTTAAGCTTGAAAGGGCTGGTAACTGTGACAGCATGGAATTCAAAGGAGGCGATAGACAGATGGGTAAGGGGAGAAAGAGAGAATGACCACTTGGGAGAGATGAGGATCCCGGTGCCACCACCCCACTGACCAGAAGCTCTCGGGGTGTGCGAGAACACGTGGGCGGACGAAGAGAGAGCAGTAGGAGTAGCAGTGTTGTCTGTGGTGATCCATGTTTCCGTTAGTGCCAAGAAGTCGAGAGACTGGAGGGAGGCATAGGCTGAGATGAACTCTGCCTTGTTGACCGCAGATCGGCAGTTCCAGAGGCTACCGGAGACCTGGAACTCCACGTGGGTCTTTGTGCGCTGGGACCACCAGATTAGGGTGGCCGCGGCCACGCGGTGTGGAGCGTTTGTATGGTCTGTGCAGAGAGGAGAGAACAGGGATAAACAGACACATAGTTGACAGGCTACAGAAGAGGCTACGCTAATGCAAAGGAGATTGGAATGACAAGTGGACTACACGTCTCGAATGTTCAGAAAGTTAAGCTACGTAGCAAGAATCTTATTGACTAAAATGATTAAAAATGATACAGTACTGCTGAAGTAGGCTAGCTGGCAGTGGGTGCGTTGTTGACACTACACTAATCAAGTCGTTCCGTCGAGTGTAATAGTTTCTACAGTGCTGCTGTTCGGGGGCTAGCTGGCTAGCTAGCAGTGTTGTTTACGTTACGTTGCGTTAAAAGAACGACAATAGCTGGCTAGCTAACCTAGAAAATCGCTCTAGACTACACAATTATCTTTGATACAAAGACGGCTATGTAGCTAGCTATGTAGCTAGCTACGATCAAACAAATCAAACCGTTGTACTGTAATGAAATGAAAATGTGATACTACCTGTGAATGCGACCGGGTTGTTGAGTTCTATTCAGAAGACGTTGGCTAGCGTTGGCTAGCTAGCAGAGTCTCCTACGTTAAGGACGACAAATAGCTGGCTAGCTAACCTCGGTAAATTAAGATAATCACTCTAAGACTACACACTCTAAACCTAAACAACACAATTATCTTGGATACGAAGATAAGAAGACAGCAAAGACAGCTATGTAGCTAGCTAACACTACACTGACCAAGTCGTTCAGTTGAGTGTAATAGTTTTCCCAGTGCAGCTAATCAGTGGACGTTGGCTAGCTGGCTAGTGAAGGCTACTAGTGAAGAATACGTTAGGACGGCGAAATACGATAATTACGCAATTATCTTTGATACAAAGACGGCTATGTAGCTAGCTGAGAAGAAATTGCTAAGATTAGACAAATCAAACCGTTGTGCTATAATGAAATATAATGAAATGTAATGAAAAAGTTATACTACCTGCGGGAGCGAAGTGGGATGCGACCACTCGCTCGACACCGAAACCGGAAGCAGGATAGATAATAATAAGGTATTTGAGGTAGATATGTACATGAAGGCAGGGTAATGTGACTTGGCATCAGGATAGATAATAATAAGGTATTTGAGGTAGATATGTACATGAAGGCAGGGTAATGTGACAAGGCATCAGGATAGATAATAATAATAGTAAAATAAAGAGCAGAGTAGCAGCATATGATGTGTAAAAGTGTGTGTGTGTGTATATTGTATGTCAACATGTGTGGGTTTTGTGTTAGAGTGTACGTTCAGTGTGTGTGTACAGTATGTACTGTGTATTTATTTAGAGTTGTGTGGGTGTGAATATAGTCACTGTAAGATAGGGTCAATGCATGTAGCCCGAGTCACCAATTAATTTACTATTTAGTCGTCTTATTAAGCAGTTTTATGACTTGGGGGTAGAAGCTGTCTCAGAGCCCGTTGGTCCAAGAGCTGATGCAGGGACTTTAAGGCTTACAGGGTTTTCTTCTACAGAAAACCACAAAATTGTAAGGAATTCCAGTAAAAAAACTGATCTTTCTGGTTTATACCCATTTTTTAAGTGAAAGATGGACAATTTATGTCCATTATGGCAGCTAGGCAAGTTGAGCCTGCTCTGTTGTTGTCCCATTAGGCAGAGAACTTTTAACAGAAAACAACTGAACTGCAAAGAATTCCAGGGGCGTCACAAAATACATTTTTTTTAGCCTGCTACACTGGAAGTGTAACTTTTAGTCAGGGCGAACAGAGACACATTTATCCTATTACTCAGGCCGAGATACACTATTTAGCGGTAACTAACCAGCCTAACCACACCAGCTTCGCCCTCATGTGGGTGATAACAAGCTAGCAAGCATGCTAGGTAGTGCTACACATTGTCAGAAAACTAGATTTCTCAGCTTCTTTCATGTTGATTAATTAAGAGACCGACAAGTTCTGGCATTTCTGTGTGTAAACCACAATTTTCCCATTTTCAGGCAAGTTACCAAAATCATCAGTTAATCAGTTAATCAGTTAACCAAGAAAGACTGCAGGCTTCCTTGGTTAACGGGGATGGCCAATGGGGATGTCCCTTTCAGACCTTATCAATCTCTGTGGAGGGTAAGACAGTGATTCATCAGTTGTAAAACGGTTTTATATGGGCCATAATGAGAACAGAGTTTGTCTAATCAAAAATGTATTAAAAAAAATGTATTAAAAATGTATTAAAACAACTAGAAAATGACATTTACAGAAGTAAATGTGGTATGCTTGCTCATCTAGAAGTATTTATTTTGAAGTAGCACTTATTGTGAAGTAGTAGTAGTAATATTGGTAGTGATGGCAGTAGTAATGGTAGTAATATAGTGTTTTATAGGCTACGTGTTCTTTATAGTGAGATATTTTGGGGTGGTTGAAACTTTTAAACAAGATTACAGGGTTTTCTCTTAATGCAACTCCGTGCAGTCAACGGCAATATCTGTTTTAGCTATAATTCCAGGAGCCACTTGTGGATTTGAGAGCTCTAACACGGTTCCACCTCAGACACCGCCAAAACAACTGCTATGTGAATGTTGGCTAAAGAGGATCTGATTGAATAGAGCCCTAAGTCTCTAAGAGCTTTGCACACCTAGATTGGGCAATATTTGCCCAATATTTGCTAGACCACAATTTTCAAGGACATTTCAGTCAAAACTAACGTGACCAGTCAGGAACTTTGTAGATTATTGTATTTCTGAAAGGTGCATTCCTCTCCCAGTGTCTGGTGTAAGCAGACTGAAGCAGGTTTTTCTTTAGGATTTGACCTGTGCTTAACTCCATCCTGTATCTTTTAATCCTAAAAAACTCCCCAGTCTTTGCCAAGGTCAAGGATACACATACCATGATGCAAATCAAATTTAAATCAAATGTATTTATATAGCCCACCAATATGCTTGAAAATAAGGAGGCAGTTACTCAGTTACTATGTTGTTGGATTTGCCCCAAACTTAAACCAAAAAGTGTATCATTCAAGATGTTTTTTGCAGTATTACTTTAGTGCCTTGTTACATACAAGATGCATGTTTTGGAATATTTTTATTTTCACTGTCATTTAGGTCATTATTGTAGATTCACTACCATGTTGATCCATCCTCAGTTTTCTCCCATCACAGCCATTGATGTCCGTAGTCATTTTAATATCCCCATTGGCCTTGTGGTGACACCCCACAGCAGTTTCCTTTCTGCCCTGCAGCTCAGTTCAGAAAGACGACTATCTTTTATGTCTGGGTGGTGTTATACATAATCCACAGCATAATTGTTAACTTTGTTACCCATCTACCAATCACTGCCCTTCTTTATAAGCCTTTCAAAAAGCTCCCTGGTCTTTGAGGAACCTTGCAGATGTATAAGGAACAGAGGAAGGGTAGTCACTCAAAAATCATGTAAACCACTATTTCAGTCCATGTCATTTATGTGATTTAAGCCAAATGCTTTCCCTTAACCTAATTTAGGCCTAAAGGCAGTTAATACTTTAAAACTAGTTTTTATTCATTTGTCTGTATTTTTTGGGGGGGGGATTCCTATTTTTTATTCATTTGTCTGTATTTTTTTTTGGGGGGATTCCTATTTTTTATTCATTTGTCTGTATTTTTTTGGGTGGGGGGATTCCTATTTTTTATTCATTTGTCTGTATTTTTTTTGGGGGGGGATCCCTATTTTTTTCAAAATCGATTTCAATTCCGCAAAAACATTTTTTTACATCCAAGGGGTGGTGAATGAATACCCACTGTAAACATTACACTGAACAGGTTGATGTTTGTCATGAGACTTGTCCTGGAGGCAGACCTGGGCGATTTCCCCTTAGGCCAGCTGCAGTCAAAATTATAATTCATGAAGGAAATGTGCTTTTTTATCTTAAATTAAGGTTAGCAGTGTGGTGATTTTATGCCTGTGCCCATCTGCAATGTGGACTCCAGTACAAGATTAAAGAGAAATGCTTACCTTCACTGTGAACCAAATTAACCAGGTTTACCATCTACGTTGCAGAGAAATTGAATATTTTTGTCCGTAGTAAGATAAGCAGAGAAGCCATTCAATTGAATAAAGCAGTTATAGTGAATTCAACCCAGTGATGTCAGTCAGTGTGGCACTTTTACCACTCCTGTGCTAATAACATAATCATCCAACTGGCTGAATATGGCAATTGTATAACAACCAGTTTGCAAGACATCCTCAGTTTCCTAATTCTATTAGCACAGGAACATACCATTGTGCATAAGAATGAACAGAATATTCATCCACTGAAGAATATACACCAAGAATAATGTCCTGGCTTATAAAGCAAGGAAGAAAGAATCAAAGTGGTTTAATTTGGTCAATGTCATTACATAGATAAAGCCCTGGTTTAGACCCAAACTACTAAAGGGCCACAATCAGTAGACAAATGTTGAACGTTGCTGATAGAAATGCCATTAGAGCCGACATGATTCCTTTCTTCCTGTCAGAGAAGACAGTTTGTTATTCATCTGAACTTTCTACATTGTGCGCTGTTGAACACACCCCAGGATTTAGGATGGCATTTTTCAGGAACTGTTCTATTTTGAAACAACCACATGGGCCAACAACACAGAACCATTCTGGGTTTCAATAACACCTTTTGTTCGTTTAAAAAACTTGTAACAAATGAACGGCAGAAGAAATTAACACTTGGAGCACTATAATTCATTTGTAGTTCATTTTATTGCATTTTTAGAAGTGACCAGTAAGCACTTTTATTTAATATAAATCATAATATATTTTTTAAATTAATTGCAGGCATCTTTAAATAACAAAGCAAATGGCCTGTAAAGTACAAGGTGTACAGTATATTGGTGTACAGTAATGACTCATTCCCATCACACACACACACACACACACACACCTTGCAATTGCAGCCTCTTTGGTAACGGCAAGTCAAGCTCTTCTTTTGCGCGGCACTCAAGTCCTCCCAGGGCTGATTATAGCCACACAGTGTTACATACATCCTTCCAGTCGCATCCTTCCATACATCCTTACAGTTTGTTGCTTTCAGGGGAAAAAATCCTGGGGTAACTACAGCAGAATAAAAAAAAATGTCCTCACCACTCTGGGACCTGTGGTGCCACCTCTTTGACCAATCAGATTCACAGAAATTATAGGTTGTGCAGAGTGCGCTCTGATTTATATAGACATGTGCCATCATCTTCCCACTGGTATTATTTTAGCAAACAGGAAAATAACTCACTTCCAATAGACAAGCAAAAAGTCTTCAGAGAAATGTTGTACCAGCCTACACCTCAACGTTAGAGATCTGACCTGCAGTATCAATCTGATCAACTGTTGGTCACTATACGCCCTGTCCCATCTGGCCAGAAGAAACAAAGTGGTAACATTAGGTATTTATGGCCTAAGACAATTTATTTGTGTTTGGAGAAAATATAACTTTTTGGTAAAAACTTGTGTTTGGAGGACAAAGAATGCTGAGTTGCATCCAAAGAACACCATACCTACTGTGAAGCATGGGGGTGGAAACATCATGCTTTGGGGCTGTTTTTCTGCAAAGGGACCAGGACGACTGATCCGTGTAAAGGAAAGAATGAATGGGGCCATGTGTCGTGAGATTTTGAGTGAAAACCTCCTTCCATCAGCAAGGGCATTGAAGATGAAACGTGGCTGGGTCTTTCAGCATGACAATGATCCCAAACACACCGCCCGGGCAACGAAGGAGTGGCTTCGTAAGAAGCATTTCAGGGTCTTGGAGTGGCCTAGCCAGTCTCCAGATCTCAACCACATAGAAAATCTTTGGAGGGAGTTGAAAGTCCGTGTTGCCCAGCAACAGCCCCAAAACACCACTGCTCTAGAGGAGATCTGCATGGAGGAATGGGACAAAATACCAGCAACAGTGTGTGAAAACCTTGTGAAGACTTACAGAAAACGTTTGACCTCTGTCATTGCCAACAAAGGGTATATAACAATGTATTGAGATAAACTTTTGTTAGACCAAATACTTATTTTCCACCATAATTTGCAAATACATTTAAGTGGGAGAACTTACACAATTGGTGGCTGACTAAATACTTTTTTTGCCCCACTTGTCTTCCAATTGGAATATACAGTATATTATTCACACACCTACTGCAGATTTGAAATATTTACCTGAATTCCCTACCACCCCACTCAATGTGTCACTACTGAAACATGGTGAAAAAGTTGCAATAAAGGAAGAACCACATACAGTAGAGTTCATTTTAATTAACCTTCTATTACAGATGAACATATAAAAATATATTAACATGCCAAATTAAAAACATGATTTAACCTGATTTTCAAAACCTTTACATTTCATTTAGAGAAGTATAATCTCTATTGTGTGTTAATTTGCATTTCGGTGTCAAGTGTCAATCATAGAGATAAATGGAGGACTCCAGATGGATATAACTCATTTTGGGAAAGACATTGCCGTCGAGGGCTTCCCCCATTTAAAAGTGGTCAACTGGGTGGGGATTCCTATGGGTTGGGAATAATCAGCCTATGATCAGAAAGTATTGTCTTCTTCAAATTGGGTTGCCTATGGTTTGTAAACTAAAGACTAAGATAATATCCAGGAGCTAAGACCAAGATTTATACCAGGACATTTGTCCCAAGACCCAGACCCAATAAGTTGAGACCATGACAAGTTAAAGACTGAATTGATGTGGTCTCAAGACCAAGACCACTCGATCAACAGTCCATGGGCCCTTTCTTCAATTGTAAGAAACTCAAGTACATTAGAGTAGAGTACAGCAGAGTAGAGTAGGGTACAGTACAGCATAGTAGAGTAGAGTAGGGTACAGTACAGCACAGCAGAGTAGGGTACAGTACAGTACAGTACAGCAGAGTAGAGTAGAGTAGGGTACAGTACAGTACAGTAGAGTAGGGTAGGGTACAGTACAGCACAGCAGAGTAGAGTACAGTACAGTACAGCAGAGTAGGGTACAGCAGAGTAGAGTAGAGTACAGTAGAGTAGAGTAGGGTACAGTACAGCACAACAGAGTAGAGTACAGTACAGCACAACAGAGTAGAGTACAGTAGAGTAGAGTAGGGTACAGCAGAGTAGGGTACAGTGCAGCAGAGTAGAGTAGAGCAGAGTAGGGTACAGTTCCAAAGAGTAGAGTAGGGTACAGCAGAGTAGAGTAGGGTACAGTACAGTAGAGTACAGCACAGCAGAGTAGAGTAGAGTACAGCACAGCAGAGTAGAGTATAGCAGAGTAGAGTAGGGTACAGTACAGCAGAGTAGAGTAGAGTAGAGTAGAGTAGAGTAGAGTACAGTACAGTAGAGTACAGCACAGCAGAGTAGAGTAGAGTAGGGTACAGCAGAGTAGAGTAGGGTACAGCAGAGTAGAGTAGGGTACAGCAGAGTAGAGTAGGGTACAGCAGAGTAGAGTTGGGTACAGTACAGTAGAGTAGAGTACAGTACAGTACAGTAGAGTACAGCCGAGTAGAGTAGGGTACAGTACAGCAGAGTAGAGTAGGGTACAGTACAGCAGAGTAGAGTAGGGTACAGTACAGCAGAGTAGAGTACAGTAGAGTAGAGTACAGCACAGCACAGTAGAGTATAGCAGAGTAGAGTAGAGTAGGGTACAGCAGAGTAGGGTACAGCAGAGTAGAGTAGGGTACAGCAGAGTAGGGTATGGTGCAGCAGAGTAGAGTAGAGCAGAGTAGAGTAGGGTACAGTAGAGTACAGTACAGCAGAGTAGAGTAGGGTACAGTACAGTAGAGTAGAGTAGAGTAGAGTAGGGTACAGTACATCAGAGTAGAGTAGGGTACAGTACAGCAGAGTAGAGTAGAGTAGGGTACAGTACAGCAGAGTAGAGTACAGCAGAGTAGAGTAGGGTACAGCAGAGTAGGGTATGGTGCAGCAGAGTAGAGTACAGCAGAGTAGGGTACAGTACAGCAGAGTAGAGTAGAGTAGGGTACAGTACAGCAGAGTAGGGTACAGTACAGCAGAGTAGAGTACAGTAGAGTAGGGTACGGCAGAGTAGAGTAGGGTACAGCAGAGTAGGGAACAGTGCAGCAGAGTAGAGTAGAGTACAGTAGAGTAGGATACAGTAGAGTACAGTACAGCAGAGTAGAGTAGGGTACAGTACAGCAGAGTAGGGTACAGTAGAGTAGGGTACAGTACAGCAGAGTAGAGTAGTGTACAGTACAGCAGAGTAGAGTAGGGTACAGTACAGCAGAGTAGAGTAGGGTACAGTACAGCAGAGTAGAGTAGGGTACAGTACAGCAGAGTAGAGTACAGTAGAGTAGAGTACAGTACAGCACAGCAAAGTAGAGTATAGCAGAGTAGAGTAGAGTAGGGTACAGCAAAGTAGAGTATAGCAGAGTAGAGTAGGGTACAGCAGAGTAGGGTACAGCAGAGTAGGGTACAGCAGAGTAGGGTACAGCAGAGTAGAGTAGGGTACAGCAGAGTAGGGTATGGTGCAGCAGAGTACAGTACAGCAGAGTAGAGTAGGGTACAGTAGAGTACAGTACAGCAGAGTAGAGTAGAGTAGAGTAGAGTAGGGTACAGTACAGCAGAGTAGAGTAGAGTAGGGTACAGTACAGCAGAGTAGAGTACAGTAGAGTAGGGAACGGCAGAGTAGAGTAGGGTACAGCAGAGTAGGGAACAGTGCAGCAGAGTAGAGCAGAGTAGAGTAGGGTACAGTACAGTAGAGTAGAGTAGGGTACAGTACAGCAGAGTATAGTAGTGTACAGTACAGCAGAGTAGAGTAGTGTACAGTACAGCAGAGTAGAGTAGTGTACAGCACAGCAGAGTAGAGTAGTGTACAGTACAGCAGAGTAGAGTACAGCAGAGTAGAGTAGGGTACAGTACAGCAGAGTAGAGTAGGGTACAGTACAGCAGAGTAGAGTACAGTAGAGTAGAGTACAGTACAGCACAGCAAAGTAGAGTATAGCAGAGTAGGGTACAGCAGAGTAGGGTACAGCAGAGTAGGGTAGGGTACAGCAGAGTAGGGTAGGGTACAGCAGAGTAGAGCAGAGTAGAGTAGGGTACAGTACAGAAGAGTAGAGTACAGTAGAGTAGAGTAGGATACAGTAGGATACAGTAGAGTAGAGTACAGCAGAGTAGACTATGGTACAGTACAGCACAGCAAAGTAGAGTATAGCAGAGTAGAGTAGGGTACAGTACAGTAGAGTAGGGTACAGTACAGCAGAGTAGAGTAGGGTACAGTACAGCAGAGTAGAGTAGGGTACAGTACAGCAG
Organism: Oncorhynchus gorbuscha; assembly: GCF_021184085.1. Taxonomy (NCBI): domain Eukaryota; kingdom Metazoa; phylum Chordata; class Actinopteri; order Salmoniformes; family Salmonidae; genus Oncorhynchus; species Oncorhynchus gorbuscha. Next base: position 90,074 of record NW_025746485.1, read on the forward strand.
AGTAGAGTAGGGTACAGTACAGCAGAGTAGAGTAGGGTACAGTACAGCAGAGTAGAGTAGGGTACAGTAGAGCAGAGTAGGGTACAGTACAGCACAGTAGAGTAGGGTACAGTACAGCACAGTAGAGTAGGGTACAGTACAGCAGAGTAGAGTAGGGTACAGTACAGCAGAGTAGAGTAGGGTACAGTACAGCAGAGTAGAGTAGGGTACAGTACAGCAGAGTAGAGTACAGCAGAGCAAAGTAGAGTATAGCAGAGCAGAGTAGGGTACAGCAGAGTAGAGTAGGGTACAGCAGAGTAGAGTACAGTGCAGCAGAGTAGAGTACAGTGCAGCAGAGTAGGGTACAGTGCAGCAGAGTAGGGTACAGCAGAGTAGAGTAGGGTACAGTACAGCAGAGTAGAGTAGGGTACAGTACAGCAGAGTAGAGTAGGGTACAGTACAGCAGAGTAGAGTAGGGTACAGTACAGCAGAGTAGAGTAGGGTACAGTACATTTGGGTATGGTACAATAGAGTACAGTAGAATAGGGTACAGCAGTGTAGAGTACAGTACAGCAGTGTAGAGTACAGTACAGCAGTGTAAAGTACAGTAGGGTACAGTACAGTACAATAGGGTTCAGTAGAGTAGAGTAGGCTACAGTAGAGTAGGGTACAGCAGTGTAGAGTACAGTAGGGTACCGTTCAGTACAGTAGGCTACAGTAGAGTAGGGTACTGTACAGTAGGCTACAGTAGAGTAGGGTACAGCAGTGTAGAGTACAGTAGGGTACCGTACAGTACAGTAGAATAGGGTTCAGTACAGTAGGCTACAGTAGAATAGGGTTCAGTACAGTAGAGTAGGGGTTTATTCCCCAGGGTCTGCCTTTTCACATATTGAGATAGTCTGCAGTAATTACAACACCAGCATGATTTTGTTCAATTTGAGGGACCTAGGAAAATGTTGTTTTGAAGCTTATTTCCTGCATTTCAACATAGTTTAACAACAATAATAATAATAATAAATGCCATTTAGCAGACGCTTTTATCCAAAGCGACTTACAGTCATGTGTGCATACATTCTACGTATGGGTGGTCCCGGGGATCACAAGACTCCTAACATATTTTAGATAGGCTATTTAATAATGATGATGGATATGGGAAAATAAATTCGACCCGATTTCCCCAAATATGTTTTATGGTCATTTATTTGAATCATACATACCGTATTTTATTAGGCAAAGTGAACAGATCAATTGACAGCAACATAGTCACACATTGTAGATGATTGATGCCATGTTCACATGCTAGTCAGAACTAGGAAACTGACTTTAACTACATCCAGATAGCAAGTCAATCACGTGTCACATTCAACGAATTAGCAAGTTGGATATTTCAGACTTTGCTCGTTCTGACTGAATGTTGAAGTGGCATACTTCCCAAGCAACATCCAATTTCTTTGATTCTTCGACTTCAGGTCGTAGCTCAGCTTCTGAATGTCAGAGACAAACCAAAGATATTCCCATGTGCATCAGAGTTGCAGTATGCAAAAGTACAGTACACTAAAGTAGAGCACAGTACATTCCAATACTGTATGGCACGTTATAGATTTCTATGTTTTGGCCAAATACATTTCAATGTTTGGGCTCTTGGAGGGTTGGAACCCTCCCTGCTGTCTATGCATCTCAATACTCTCCACTGGGTATGGTAGTGGGTGCCAGGCGCACCGGTTTGTGTCAAGAACTGCAACACTCCTGGGTTTTTAATGCTCAACAGTTTCCCGTGTGCATCAAGAATGGTCCACCACCCAAGACACCCAGCCAACTTGACACAACTGTGGGAAGCATTGGAGTAAACATGGGCCAGCATCCCTGTGGAACGCTTTTGACGCCTAGTAGAGTCCATGCCCACATGAATTTAGGCTGTTGAGGGCAAAAAAAGGGGGGGGGGGTGGAAATCAGAATTAGGAAGGTGTTCCTAATGTTGGGTATACTCAACATATATCTACTATCTTTATGGTGTCAATTGTTGCAGTTGTGAGAGTTTCAGTTTGGAAAATTTTGACTTAACATATAGCTGGCCATCTTTCAATTGGACAGATGTACACTACCAGTCAAATTGACACTTACTAATTCCAGGGTTTCTTTATTTTTACTATTTTCTACATTGTAGAATATTTGAGAAAACAAACTATGAAATAGCAAATATGGAATCATGTAACCAAAATAAAAAGCATTAAACCAATATATTTTATGAGATTCGTCAAAGTAGCCACCCTTTGCCTTGATGACAGCTTTGCTTTCTCTCAACCAGCTTCATGATATATTTCAATTAACAGGTGTTTTGAATTAATTTGAGGAATGTCTCAATGCGTTTGAGCCAATCAGTTGTGACAAGGTAGGGGTGGTATACAGAACATTTGGTAAAAGAGTCCATATTATTGCAAGAACAGCTCAAATAAGAGAAACAATAGTCCATTACTTTTAGACATCCGGAACAGTATTTTTATTTTACCAATACTCTAAACCAGGTTCCCATTAGAAATTTGTAATATACAATTGAGTATCTGCATATTCCCAATTGGTGCTGAAAAGGAGGTGAATATGCATTGGGGGCTCCCGGGTGGCACAGCGGTCTAAAGGCACTACATCTGTGCTAGAGGCGGCACTACAGACCCCGGTTTGATGGCCCAGCCTTGTCCAGGTTACGCAGTCATTGCAATTAAGTATGTGTTCTTACTGGCTCACCTAGTTAAATATATTAAAAATATTCTGAATGGTTATCCATAGTCTACCCACTCAGCACAGGCGTCAGTTCAATGTCTAGATATCAAATAAAGGATTGAACTAATCAAATCCAAAATTAGTTTCACTTTGATGCAACAAGTGTTGAATACATTGCCCAGTGGGTAGTGACTGAGAAAATATAGAAAAATTTAACAAACCTAGTGACAACTTAACCAGAAGGGGACTAGGGTTCCAATTTTGGAACACCCCCCCCCCCACGTTCAGCTGGAAGGTGGCGCATGGAACGCAAAAATATTCCTAAAAATATTTAACCTCTACACATTTACATTTAAGTCATCTACACATTAACAAGTCCAATGGCTCAAATGAAAGATAAACACCTTGTTTATCTACCCAGCAAGTCAGATTTCTAAAATGTTTTCCCGCGAAAACATAGCACATATTTATGTCAAACCACCACCGAAGACACAGCTAATTTGCATAGCCAAGTTGAAAAAAATATGCAATCAACAAACGCAGGATTAAAAGAAAAATGCACTAACCTTTTGAAATCTTCAGATGACAGTAATATAACTATTACAGTACATTTGTTTTTTTCAATAATATGCTTTATATATCCATAAATCTGTTTACAATGATGCATCGTTCAAAAAATGCTACTCAAATGTCCTGAGAAATGACGATAGCTCCGGCAGATAGCTGAGGTGAACAAGGAATACACATCATAAACTGACTAAATATGCATGTTCTACATATATAGTTAGATACATTTCTGAATGCAATCGCTGTGTTACATTTATTTTTAAAGTTACAGGTTTCCTTCACTCGGCTATACTATAAAAAGTAGCATTATGGCTCCTCTATCTTGGAGTCCACAAACCCAAATTTCACACATAAATATTCCCTTACCTTTGCTGTTCTTCCATAAGAAGACTTGAAAGGAATTATACTTACCAAAAACATCGTTAGTTTTGCAGTCTGTGTCTTTCGGTTCTCACACACACACACGACACATTTCGGTTGAAATGTAGCCAAAAGTCAAGTGGATGCGCACCAAAACGTCAAACTTACATAAATGTCGATTAAACTTGTCAAACTAACTTCATAATCAAGCTTTAACATGTTAAAGGTGTACAGTAATATTTAGGACGAACAGAAACTCATGCATTGTATCGATCTTGGAAAAAAATAGGACCTGAGCACGCATAAAAGTGACCTGTTTTTTTCGCGTGACCGAAAGGGTTCGGCCAGCCAAAACTCTCGTGAGCGCAGATTCTCACAATGAGAAGCCCCATTGAAAGCTGAGATCGCGCTGAAGACAGAGACTGTTCCCAGACCTGTAACTGCTTGGGGAGGGTGGGGGCGATGACGTCAAAATTTGGGCCAACTTTTATGACAAGAGAGAGTTTGGGAGAATGACTGCCCTGAGAGTTCTGCTTTACATACAGACATAATTTAAACGGTTTTAGAAGCTTTAGAGTGTTTTCTATTCAATAATATATTTATTTGCATACATTAGCAACTTTTGACAAAAAAAAAAATAGTTTACTATGGGCACGCAATTACAGCCCTATCCCCAACAGGTTTTAAGAATCAAGGTTCTGAAAACTGTCAGCAAGTGTGAGTGTTCTCAGCAATTTCATTCAAATGCATTCAACGTGCAGAAGGGAACCACACCTGCATTTCTTCGTCAAGGAAGACAATGTAAAAAACATTTATTCTACAATATAGTGTCCAGCTGAACACAACCCAGGCTTTAGGATGGTATTTCAGGAACAATGTTCTAGTCAGAAACACAGACACTTTTTAGTTTCAATAACACCTTTGGTTCCAGCTTAAACTGATGAATGACACAATAAATTAATACTTGGGGCACTATATTTGAGGAGTAGTTTATTTTTATTGCACAAGTGACCAGCCTTTAAATTGCAGGCATATTTAGCCACTGAGCGGAAGGCCTGTAGAGTTATTATGGAGTAGTCAATATCCAGGAACTACTTCTTGGATGGATCCAGATCCCTGGACCAGTAACAGGACCCATCAAAACTCATGAGACAGACAGTACTTGGCCTGGGGTCCACTTTCGCCATCGTTCAACAACCAGTCTGTCCAAAGGCACTCATCTGGGGCGCTGACGGGACAGGGGAGGGAAGAGCAGCGGATGATCTATAGCTCAGAGCAGGGAGAGAGAAAGACCCAGATCACCAACTGATCATTACCCCAATACTATAGCTCTTGTGTTCAGCCAATGTGACAAAGTAAAAATTGAACAAGTGGTGTAAAGTAATTTTACTATAATTCCTGTCACACACCGTGCAAGCGCAGACGGTTCGGTAGCGTTGAGTCAAGCTCTTCTTTTGTGTGCCATTCAAGTCGTCCCAGTACTGAATAAAGTTACACATGCCTATATGCATCCTGCCATCAGTATTTATGCTGCCTGAAGACAGAAGACAGTGAGTCAACAACTTGTGGGGTAAAAGTTAACCCCCAGATGCTGACATTGGTTAAGTTTACCCTTCTTTCCCCCACAAATGGTTTAGATTAGAATTGGGGGAGGCTGAAACCGATCCTAGATCTGTCCCTGGGGTAACTTTACCCTGGAGCAGGAAGACATATTGATACCCTGGAACACTAGAATTTAGCATAATAAATAAGTGATGCATTAGTTGTAAACATGTATAAGCATTAAACATTTAAATTCTTAACATTTGGTATTATAAAGTGTAACTGGAAGAGCCAGGCTATATCACATCCGGCCGTGATTGGGAGTCCCATAGGGCGGCACACAAGTGGCCCAGCGTCGTCAGGGTTTGGCCGTTATCGCAAACAAGAATGTTTAACTGACTTGCCTAGTTAACTTTAAATTAAAGTAGTATTTTTTCTGAAGCACTTGACTTGTACAAGATTAAGTCAATAGTTCAGAATAGGCCATGATGCTGCAAGCATAGGTTGAGCAGGTTAACCAGTGATAACAATGAACTTGGGTAACAGTGAGAACCACACCTGTGAAGAGATACTCCTTGTTGATTTCCAGGGTCACACCACACGAGGCTGAGGAGGATGAAGTGAAGATGGCGCGGATAACCCGGTCAGGACCTTTGAACATCTAGCCAATCACAAGGAGAGAACGAAGGATCTGTCAAACATCTAAATACACAGTTTAACCTAACTGACTACAGCTCTCAGGCACTAAGTCTTTCCTAATTCCCTCCCTATACCCCATCCGGATGTTTGCAGATCAAAAAATATTGCTTAATCTAACCTTCATTTTTATCAGGGTGTCATACAGAGACAAAGGTAATTTTTTTTACAGAAGCCCGAACTCGAGAAACACAAAATGTAAGCAGAAAAGTCCAAAACAATTCTGAGTCGCCCTAAAGGCAACTACAAGTCACATTTAGAACATTTAAGATCGTTCCGCAAAAATATTTCAAGCAGATTCATCCAACTCAGGAGAGCCCAATGGAATATCCAGAGTTAAACATCCCTGGTCTGAGAGACTAACTATAATGTCTAAAGGTCAATAATAATGTTAGGTACAGTGAGAGTTAGTAAAAGTGCTTTATAAAAGAACATCTGGCAAATTACCAACTAAAATAACAAAGAGCCAGCCAACTTCCTGGTAGAGAATGCAGGGATGAGTACCAACCCCCCCCCCCATCACCATCAATAAAGTGCAGTGCATGATGTCACCATAGTCTAGGACTGGTAGGAACAGCAACTGAATAATGTGCTTTCCAGCAAGAGGCATTTCTACTGAAGTTCCTTTTTATATGGTGGAAGCTCCACAACTGCACTGTTTATGCCAACCCAGATCTGCAAACACTGAAGGGGAAAGGAGAGAACTGGGGCCATCTGTCAGACTGGGGTTCAGCGGGCTTCAATGAGTCAGTGCAGGAAGGAACAACCACTTAATAAAAGGGCGAATCATACCTTGATCTGTTGGATGTCATACTTGGTGTTACCAGACACAACTCCCACACCAACCACCTTTGCCCTGATCACTGGAAGAGAGAAACGTGGTTTAACTGACAAGCCCCATTTTCCTTTCAATGGTCAGTTAGACACTGATGGTTTAAGGGCGTTATGAGATCTAAGACAACAGAACACGTCACAGACAAGATATTACAGTCTTAATGTTTTGCATAAGTTCACCCTGTTTGGGCTCAACAGACAAGTCCATTATACCTCCAGGTCCTAGATTCCTAGCTCTAGTAGTCTGCCTTTAATTCAACACACCAAGTTTACCTAAACCCCACCTGGTCTGCAGATGTTCAGGTGCTGGTAGGAAGACTGAGGCACAGGTACAGACCTTATGACACCAGCTCCACCTCCACCCACCTGTCTGGGTAGAAGGTGCTGACAGCGACAACCTCTTCACTTAGACTGATTCAGAAGATATTCAAACGATTCATCCTTGCCAAACAGATGAACTACTCCTGTAAGGTTTAGTTCCCTCTATTCCACAGCTGTCTATCATTAGGACCAGTACACCACATGTACGTGTTGCTTTTATCACTGGAATTACAGTTGGTTTTGCAGACATCCTGATCTAATGAAACTACAATAGAAAAGGTTTTTACTAACAGCTGTACCAGTTAAGGGACGTTACACTACAAAAGCCACATTTGGCAGATGTTTCAGACCTCAAGATGGCACCACAGCTGTGCAGATAAAATGTGTGCCCTTAATTCAAGTACAATTCAGGTTGAAAACATTCCTTTTAAGGAGCACATGAAAGAAATTAACTGTCCAAGGTAAGTGATATACAGTGGCCAAATCTTAATTTAATCATCCCATTGCATGAACTGCAAACTTGTGTATTCAAGGTTTAAAGCCACCTAAAAAGTTCACTTAAATGCCAGACTTGATTTGCACAAATGAAAAATATATATTACTCCACATAACAATACACATTGCTGCAGGACTATGTTCCTGGTGTGAAACTGGCTCAAATTAAGTCACGGCATCTGTAGCTTACGACTAGTCGATATAAATAAGTCTACACTACAACTGAGTGCCTTGGGTTAAATGTAGGAGTATTAACTTGTTTGGTGTATATAATTTAGCATTCAACTGTAGGCATAATGTGTAGGCCTAGAGGCAAATATAACACTTGGTGTAGCAGGAGTCTCGGCCAGTGCTACAGACAGGGCTCTCTAACCCTGTTCCTGGAGCGCTACCCTCCTGCAGGTTTTCAATCCAAACCCAGTAGTAACAAACCTGATTCAGTTCATCAACTGGCTAATTATTAGAATCAGGTGTGCAAATTAGGGTGGGATCACAAACCTACAGGATGGCAGCTCTCCAGGAAGAGGGTTGGAGAGGCCTGGCTGTAGCCCATCTTACTGTTGCCTACTTACGTAAATACAATGATCATGTTAATGTCATGGTAATTATTATAACCACGGAATCTTTAAATCGTTTGCATGTTGCGCATTGATAGTGTAGTAGCCCAATGTTCGCCAACTCCAGCCTTCGAGTATACCAAACAGAACTTTGTTATATCCCCGGACAAAAACACTTGATTCAACTCATTGAGGGCCTGATGATTGTTGAATCATGTGTTATTGTCCAGGGCTACAATAAAATTGCACCGTTTGAGTAACTCTAGGACCGGAGTTGAGAACCCTAGAAGTCAGAAATATTGCCAAAATGTCCTTACCGACGTCTGCGTTGCAAAAAGCCTGTTGAAGATGCACAGGAGCGCATCTGCAAGCTTCTGCAATGTCTTCGATCCGCCAAAGGAACAAAACGACAAGAGTGATGAAACAACTGCTTAGAGACACAGTCATTTTGGAAAATATATCTAATATATCTATAGCGTAAAATAAAATGTTTCCTCCAGGAGCTAAAGAACAGTTGTATTGTAAACTACACTAGAACATGCAAAGATGTTCCCAGACAGACTAACACGTGGAACTCTGTTTTCATTCGAAGTAATCAGCCCTTTTTATTGCAGGCTGTGAGCTCCTCCCACAGTCAGAACCAAGCCAGTGGTAGGCTGAGAATTATATTAATCCAGAACCATAGCAACTCCATTGGAAACAAATGCCCTCCTTAAAGGGACAACCTCAGAGCAGGCTCAATTTGCCCGGTTGCCATAAATTATCTGTCTTTCTCCTAAACAATGGTGATGAACCAGAAATATCTATTTTAGGATATGCCTGTTTGAATACCTTTTCTTAAACACCTGGGGCAACTTTAAAGCAGGCTCAACTTGCCCTACTGCTCAGTTCAGTTCACTTGCCCTCAGCCCCTCAAACTCAACTCTGGACCTCGACGTGAATCCAGCGCCACTGCATTTTTTAATTGTTCCCCTTTAATCAGGGACTGGTTTTGACCAGGGACACCAGGTGGGTGCAATTCATTATCAGGAAGAACAGAAAACTAGCATGCTCCTGAGCACCGTGCACAACAAGAAGATGCCCCATACTATTGGGCTACTTTTGCACATTTGTTATTGTATGAGTGAGGGAAATACTTGCAACATTGTATCAACTAGAGTAGGCATATTCTGGGCCTTCAAAGTATCAGACAGCTTTTTAAAAATGTCGTTTCCACTGGATATATGGGATCATCCATGGCTGGATCATCAGATCATGATATTTTCACATCGAGGCTTGGTGATTATCGGGTGTTGGAAAGATTTTTCAAACACTGTGAGGAACAATTCTTATTTGTAATGGATGTTTAAAAAAAAACAGATTTCATTGACTCAGGTCTACTGTGTGAGGTGAAGAAACAAATACTGAGAAGCTCAGTTTATTAGTGGTGGACGTGATGAGTTAAGACAATCAGAAATCCGATATCCCCTAATGGGCACTTTCCTACATTTGCCCACAGCAGGTCAGTTCGAGTGGCTTTATGCACGCTCAGGTGCGCGCTCACTCCACATTATCAGGAGAGAGAAACCAGACACATGCTCATTGCACACATCGGGAACTCCAAACAAAGGTTAATGGGAAAATGACAAAACTCGTAAATTATGGTTATGAAATAAAGTGTAGCAGGTTGAACTCTGCAAATAATGTTTCCACTCGGAAAGTGAGAACGGTAAATGAATGTAATTAATGCCTGCATTAACAGAAATCTATGTAACCAAACGATGGGTATTAACAGTAAAATTACTAGGCCTACTGGTACATATGCAATGGGGAATTTATGAAAATTAACAACGAGCAAACAATTTACACAATGAAACAATGAATGTGAAAGAATTGTTGGGAGAGCTGAGCACATTCTAGAGAGCTGAGTGCATGCATTCTGGACTGAAACGCGCCGTATCCTCGCCACACACCCCTCCCCTTCTCCATCTCAATATTTTAAATTATACTCAAAACACGTTATCTTCACACATATTTTAGTTGCTTTTCACTGACAGCCACAACTCAATAATCCCTTTACTCAATAAACCCTTTACTTTCAGTGCAGCAAACTCTCTCCAGAAGTTCAGTGAGGATCTCTGAATGATCCAATGTTGACCTAAATGACTAATGATGATAAATACAATCCACCTGTGTGTAATCAAGTCTCCGTATAAATGCACCTGCACTGTGATAGTCTCAGAGGTCCGTTAAAAGCGCAGAGAGCATCATGAAGAACAAGGAACACACCAGGCAGGTCCGAGATACTATTGTGAAGAAGTTTAAAGCCGGATTTGGATACAAAAAGATTTCCCAAGCTTTAAACATCCCAAGGAGCACTGTGCAAGCGATAATATTGAAATGGAAGGAGTATCAGACCACTGCAAATCTACCAAGACCTGGCCGTCCCTCTAAACTTTCAGCTCATACAAGGAGAAGACTGATCAGAGATGCAGCCAAGAGGCCCATGATCACTCTGGATGAACTGCAGAGATCTACAGCCGAGGTGGGAGACTCTCTGGAAGAAATCCATTTCTTAAAGATATCCATAAAAAGTGTTGTTTAAAGTTTGCCACAAGCCACCTGGGAGACACACCAAACATGTGGAAGAAGGTGCTCTGGTCAGATGAAACCAAAATTGAACTTTTTGGCAACAATGCAAAACGTTATGTTTGGCGTAAAAGCAACACAGCTCATCACCCTGAACACCATCCCCACTGTCAAACATGGTGGTGGCAGCATCATGGTTTGGGCCTGCTTTTCTTCAGCAGGGACAGGGAAGATGGTTAAAATTGATGGGAAGATGGATGGAGCCAAATATAGGACCATTCTGGAAGAAAACCTGATGGAGTCTGCAAAAGACCTGAGACTGGGACGGAGATTTGTCTTCCAACAAGACAATGATCCAAAACATAAAGCAAAATCTACAATGGAATGGTTCAAAAATAAACATATCCAGGTGTTAGAATGGCCAAGTCAAAAGTCCAGACCTGAATCCAATCGAGAATCTGTGGAAAGAACTGAAAACTGCTGTTCACAAATGCTCTCCATCTGAGCTCGAGCTGTTTTACAAGGAGGAATGGGAAAAGAATTCAGTCTCTCGATGTGCAAAACTGATAGAGACATACCCAAAGCGACTTACCGCTGTAATCGCAGCTAAAGGTGGCGCTACAAAGTATTAACTTAAGGGGGCTGAATAATTTTGCACGCCCAATTTTTCAGTTTTTGATTTGTTAAAAAAGTTTGAAATATCCAATAAATGTCGTTCCACTTCATGATTGTGTCCCACGTTTTGTTGATTCTTCACAAAAAAATACAGTTTTATATCTTTATGTTTGAAGCCTGAAATGTGGCAAAAGGTCGCAAAGTTCAAGGGGGCCGAATACTTTCGCAAGGCACTGTATTTATAGCCAAAGACAATGTATTTGTCTTATGAGAAAATGTGAATGTGATCAACTTCTTTAATCCAAATAGTGATGACATAGGCTAGACTGTGTTAATGGGCCTGTCACTTAATTACACATGTATATAGGCCTACACAGGGATGGAATTTAAGGATTTGGGGCATTGGCTGTTTCCATCCATGGGCCTACATGATGCAACCCTGCCTAAAGCAAGCTCAGTCCTGTTAGTTCTATTGTCTAATCACAGTTGTCTGTGTAACGAAACCCCCTTTTAAAATATAATTCATATGAACAAGTACAAGGTTTTACTATAACTACTGCTCTCCACACCTTTTCTATGCATTTACTGTCCAGACTGTCTATATTTCACACTCTGATATTGCTCGTTCTGATAATTATTCATTGTTTTACTTTCTAGATTATTTGTGTGTTGTTTTTTAATTTATAGATATTACTTCACTTTTGGAGCTAGAAAACACAAGCCTTTCGCTGCACATCGATGTACACAACCAAACAAACTTTGATTTGAAGGTTGCTGCAGTTTGACAGAGTTTTCATCCTCCCTATAGGCCCAGGAGTTTCTCCAGGAGTTTAAGACTATGTGATTAATCACTATGTCATATCCTGTCCAGAGATTTAATTTCAGGTCTAAAAGACACTTTCCCATCGGCCAAGTCAGCAGGATTTATTGGTTGCTCAAAGATTATGGTCACTTGCCCGAAAAAGTGAGTAAAGTCGCAGAGAGGTCAGAGAGTAGTTTGACCAAAGAGGAACTCATACCGTTTAACCCTCCCGTGGTCCTGGGGTCAGGGTCACCCAGGTCCTGTGTGTGGGGGGCTCCCCTTTCTGTGCTCTGTGCTCGCGGGTCAGCGCGACCCAGGCCCTGTGTTTCCAGGGCTCCCGCTCGGCGCTCGCGGGTCAGAGCGACCGTGCCAGCCACTGGCGAGGCGTGTGCTGTTGAGCGTAGTAGAGTGTCTGCGAGTGTGGCGAGGTTGTGCGCTCCTGGGTCAGAGCGACCCAGCCAGCCGCTGCACAGGTCCAGACGTGCTCCGCTGTGTGCTAGAGAACAGCCGAGTGTTATTGTTGCTCGGGTGGGGTGGGTCAACTGCACACGGCTACACACGAGCGTGCAAGCGAGCCTCGTACATTTTCGGGTCTCGGTCTTCCGCGTAAGCGGCACCCACACACACACACACACACACACACACACACACACACACACACACACACACACACACACACACACACACACACACACACACACACACACACACACACACACACACACACACACACAGTGAACAGCGCCCCACCCGTGCCAAGTGCGCTCTTCCCCGCCGCTCAGCGGACACGATCAGTGGAGCCGAGCGGCCATGGCCGCGCGTTTTATTGCCGCGCAGAAGACTACTCTGATTGCCAGGAGGAGGAGGAAGAGGTTTCGGAAGACGAAGACGGGGAGGAATACAACCCCGAGCGCCGCGAGGTCAACGATGCCTCTTCTCCCTCTTCTGAGGAAGGGGAGAAGCCCAAGGATGAGCCCGAGGACGAGCACGAGGACCGACGCGAGGAAGAGATCTCCTCGGCCCCAGACCAACGGGAGACGCCGTTGCTGTCGAAAAACGGAAAAATCGAGTTGTCCCCCGTGGCCTACGGCCGCCACCGCGGGGCCCCCACGATCTGCCACGCCGGGACGGACCAGACTCCGGGCCCCACGGCCTATGCCGTGACCCAGGCCCGCGACATCGCGTCCGCCTTCCACCTGTTTGTCACACCGGCGATAGAAAGGATAATTGTGGAAATTACGAACCTGTACGGGGCCAGAAAATACGGCGACGGCTGGCGACCCATGGACACCACGGACCTGCGCGCCTACGTAGAGCTGCTGATCCTAGCGGGCGTCTACAGGTCCCGAGGCGAGGCCGCAGCAAGCCTGTGGGAAGTCGAGAGTGGCAGGACCGTGTTCCGAGCCACCATGCCGCTCAAGGTCTTTCACAGGTACTCGAGGCTGGTGCGATTCCACGACCGCCAGTCGAGACCCATCAGACTCGCGACGGACAAACTTGCAGCCATACGGGAGGTCTGGGACCTGTGGGAGGCGCGGCTGACGGCCCTCTACAACCCGGGCCCGACGTGACGGTGGACGAGCAACAGGTCCCGTTCAGAGATACTGGGCTTGTGCGTGCGCGAGTGTGAGCATGTGCTTATATGTCTATAGAGAGGTAGTGCTGCCGTAGCAGCGGTACAAGCAGCGGCTGTAGCAGCATGTGTAACACAAAAGGCCCTTGTCCCCCGTGACACAGTAACGACACTAATCTCTTGTTCCCTTTCCAAAAGGCCGCTGTCCTTTCCGTCAGTACATCCCCAGCAAGCCGGCGAAATACAGCATCAAGTCGTGGGTGGCCTGCGAAGATGCCAAGTGTACACTGGCAAGGCGGCCGGCGGAGGCCCCGAGAAGAACCAGGGGATGCGCGTCGTCCTCAATCTGACAACGGGGCTGAGCGGTCATAACGTCACCTGTGACAACTTCTTCACCTCCTACGACCTGGGCCAGCGGCTGCTCGAGAGGAACCTCACCATGGTGGGCACGGTGAGAAAGAACAAGGCCGAGCTCCCGCCCGCGCTGCTCGAGTCCAGGGGCAGACAGGTCCTGTCCTCTAGGTTCGCCTTCACGCCCACCGCCACTCTGGTGTCCTACCTGGCAAAGAAAAACAAGAACGTGCTACTTTTGAGCACGCTGCACACAGAGGGACACATTAGCAATCGCCGCGACAGGAAGCCGGCCGTCATCCTAGACTACAACTGCAACAAGGGCGGCGTGGACAACCTAGACAAGGTGGTCGGCACCTACAGCTGCAGACGGATGACTGCCCGCTGGCCCCTGGTCGTCTTCCACAACATCCTCAACGTGTCCTCCTACAACACCTTTGTCATATGGCGAGAGATCAAGCCAGACTGGATGCCTCGCAAGCAGAACAAGCGCAGGGTGTTCCTCGAGCAGCTGGGAAAGGCATTTGTGAAGCCACTGATCCAAAGAAGGCAGCATCTGCCCCGCACCGAAGCGGTGTCAACGCTTGTCAAAGTCCTAAAGAGTGCTACGGCGGCGGCGGCTGCGCCTCGTGATCAACAGCGCGAGGGCCCCGCCGCTGGCACGGCTGCTGCCCTGCTCGTTGCCACGGCCACTTGCGCACATTGGGCCTTTAGCTAGGATGGGACAGGGTGACCCGGAGGACGCGGGGACTAGACACAATACAAGGACGACGGGAGGGATAAAGCAATGAAATGACGTCATGATCTGTATATAAACTGTTGCTCGTGGTTAAGTGGCAGCGCGCTCCGAGAATAAATTCTGTTACCTATTATTGAAAGACTGGTCTGCGTCTATTTTATGCAAACAAGAATCTTATAAATTCTCATAAAATAGATGAAGGGTTTTCAATTGATGAAAGCACATTGGCATAATTAAATTACAGTAACAATATCCCTTGACACAATGATGAAAATAATCATGGCCTCTAAACCTTCAAGCTGCATACTGGACCCTATTTCAACTAAACTACTGAAAGAGCTGCTTCCTGTGCTTGGCCCTCCTATGTTGAACATAATAAACGGCTCTCTATACACAGGATGTGTACCAAACTCACTAAAAGTGGCAGTAATAAAGCCTTTCTTGAAAAAGCCAAACCTTGACCCAGAAAATATAAAAAACCATCAGCCTATATCGAATCTTTCATTCCTCTCAAAATTTTTAGAAAAGGCTGTTGCGCAGCAACTCACTGCCTGCCTGAAGACAAACAATGTACATGAAATGCTTCAGTCTGGTTTTAGACCCCATCATAGCACTGAGACGGCACTTGTGAAGGTGGTAAATGTAATGGCATCAGACCGGGGCTTTGCATCTGTCCTCGTGCTTCTAGACCTCAGTGCTGCTTTTGATATCATCGATCACCACATTCTTTTAGAGAGATTGGAAACCCAAATTGGTCTACATGGACAAGTTCTGGCCTGGTTTAGATCTTATCTGTTGGAAAGATATCAGTTGTCTCTGTGAATGGTTTGTCCTCTGACAAATCAACTGTAAATTTCGGTGTTCCTCAAGTTTCCTTTTTAGGACCACTATTGTTTTCACTATATATTTTACCTCTTGGAGATGTAATTCGAAAACATAATATTAACTTTCACTGCTATGCGGATGACACACAGCTGTACATTTCATTGAAACATGGTGAAGCCCCGAAATCGCCCTCGCTAGAAGCCTGTGTTTCAGACATAAGGAAGTGGATGGCTGCAAACTTTCTACTTTTAAACTCAGACAAAACAGAGATGCTTGTTCTAGGTCCCAAGAAATTAAGAGATCTTCTGTTGAATCTGACAATTAATCTTAATGGTTGTACAGTCGTCTCAAATAAAACTGTGAAGGACCTCGGCGTTACTCTGGATCCTGATTTCTCTTTTGTTGATGAACATATCAAGACTGTTTCAAGGACAGATTTTTTTCCATCTACGTAACATTGCAAATATCAGAAACTTTCTGTCCAAAAATGATGCAGAAAAATGTATTCATGCTTTTGTTACTTCTAGGTTAGACTACTGCAATGCTCTACATAAACTTCAGCACTAAATAAACTTAATTTAGTGCTACATACAGCTGCTAGATTACTGACTTGAACCAAAAAATGTGATAATATTACTCCAGTGCTAGTCTCCCTACACTGGCTTCCTGTCAAGGCAAGGGCTGATTTCAAGATTTTACTGCTAACCTACAAAGCATTACATGGGCTTGCTCCTAACTATCTCTCTGATTTGGTCCTGCCGTACATACCTACACGTACACTACGGTCACAAGACGCAGGCCTCCTAATTGTCCCTAGAATTTCTAAGCAAACATCTGGAGGCAGGGCTTTCTCCTTTAGAGCTCAATTCTTATGGAATGGTCTGCCTACCCATGTGAGAGATGCAAACTTGGTCTCAACCTTTAAGTCTTTACTGAAGACTCATCTCTTCAGTGGGTCATATGATTGAGTGTAGTCTGGCCCAGGAGTGTGAAGGTGAACGGAAAGGCTCTGGAGCAACGAACCGCCCTTACTGTCTCTGTGTGGCCGGTTCCCTTCTTTCCACTGGGATTCTCTGCCTCTAACCCGATTACAGGGGCTGAGTCACTGGCATACGGGTGCTCTTTCATGCCGTCCCTAGGAGGGGTGCGTCACTTGAGTGTGTTGAGTCACTGATGTGATCTTCCTGTATGGGTTGGCGCCCCCCCCTTGGGTTGTGCCGTGGCGGAAATCTTTCTGGGCTATACTCGGCCTTGTCTCAGGATGGTAAGTTGGTGGTTGAAGATATCCCTCTAGTGGTGTGGGGGCTGTGCTTTGGCAAAGTGGGTGGGGTTATATCCTTCCTGTTTGGCCCTGTCCGGGGGTATCGTCAGATGGGGCCACAGTGTCTCCTGACCCCTCCTGTCTCAGCCTCCAGTATTTATGCTGCAGTAGTTTATGTGTCGATGGGCTAGGGTCCGTTTCTTATATCTGGAGTACTTCTCCTGTCTTCTCTGGTGTCCTGTGTGAATTTAAGTATGCTCACTCTAATTCTCTCTTTCTCTCTTTCTTTCTCTCTCTCGGAGGACCTGAGCCCTAGGACCATGCCTCAGGACTACCTGGCATGATGACTCCTTGCTGTCCCGAGTCCACCTGGCTGTGCTGCTGCTCCAGTTTCAACTGTTCTGCCTATGATTATTATTATTTGACCATGCTGGTCATTAATGAATATTTGAACATCTTGGCCATGTTCAGTTATAATCTCCACCCGGCACAGCCAGAAGAGGACTGGCCACCCCTCATAGCCTGGTTCCTCTCTCGGGTTTCTTCCTAGGTTTTGGCCTTTCTATGGAGTTTTTCCTAGCCACCGTGCTTCTGCACCTGCATTGCTTGCTGTTTTGCATTTTAGGCTGGGTTTCTGTACAGCACTTTGAGATATCAGCTGATGTCCGAAAAAAATACATTTGATTTGAATTTGATTTGCATCATGATATGTGAATCCTTGACCTTGGCAAAGACTGGGGAGTTTTTCAGGATAAAAAGATACAGGATGGAGCTAAGCACAGGTCAAATCCTAAAGAAAAACCTGCTTCAGTCTGCTTACACCAGACACTGGGAGGAATGCACCTTTCAGAAATACAATAATCTACAAAGTTCCTGACTGGTCACGTTAGTTTTGACTGAAATGTCCTTGAAAATTGTGTCTAGCCAAGATCCCAGACACTTTGACAGAGCTTGAAGATTTCTGAAAAGAATAATGGGCGAATATTGCCCAATCCAGGTGTGCAAAGCTCTTAGAGACTTAGGGCTCTATTCAATTTTTATTTTATTTTACCTTTATTTAACTAGGCAAGTCAGTTAAGAACAAATTCTTATTTTCAATGACGGCCTAGGAACAGTGGGTTATCTGCCTGTTCAGGGGCAGAACGACAGATTTGTAACTTGTCAGCTCTGGGATTACTCGTCCAACGCTCTAACCACTAGGCTACCCTGCCGCCCCAATCAGATCCTCTTTAGCCAACATTCGCATAGCAGTTGTTTTGGCGGTTTCTGAGGTGGAACCGTGTTAGAGCTCTCAAATCCACAAGTGGCTCCTGGAATTATAGCTAAAAGAGATGGGGCCACATATTGCCGTTGAATGCATGGAGTTGCATTAAGAGAAAACCCTGTAATCTTGTTTAAAGTTTCAACCACCCCAAAAGATCTCACTATAAAGAACACATAGCCGATAAAACACTATATTACTACCATTACTACTGCCATCAATACCACTACTACTACTACTACTTCACAATAAGTACTACTTCACAATAAATACTTCTAGACAAGCAAGCATACCACATTTACTTCTGTAAATGTCATTTTCTAGTTGTTTTAATACATTTCATACATTTGATTAGACAAACTCTGTTCTCATTATGGCCCATATAAAACCGTTTTACAACTGATTAATCACTCTCTTACCCTCCACAGAGATTGATAAGGTCTGAAAGGGACATCCCCATTGGCCAAGCCTGCAGTCTTTCTTGGTTAACTGATGATTAACTGATTAACTGATGATTTTGGTAACTTGCCTAAAAAAGGGAACATTGTGGTTTACACACAGAAATGCCAGAACTTGTCGGTCTCTTAATTAAACAACAGGAAAGAAGCTGAAAAATCTAGTTTTTTGACAATGTGTATCACTACCTAGCATGCTTGCTAGCTTGTAATCACCCACATGAGGGCGAAGCTGGTGTGGTTAGGCTGGTTAGTTACCGCTAAATAGTGTATCTCGGCCTGAGTAATAGGATAAATGTGTCTCTGCTCGCCCTGACTAAAAGTTACACTTCCAGTGTAGCAGGCTTAAAAAAAATGTATTTTGTGACGCCCCTGGAATTCTTTGCAGTTTGGTTGTTTTCTGTTAAAAGTTCTCTGCCTAATGGGACAACAACAGAGCAGGCTCAACTTGCCTAGCTGCCATAATGGACATAAATTGTCCATCTTTCACTTAAAAAATTGGTATAAACCAGAAAGATCTGTTTTTTTTACTGGAATTCCTTACAATGTTGTGGTTTTCTGTAGAAGAAAACACTTGGGTCAACTCTAACCCTGTAAGCCTTAAAGTCCCTGCATCAGCTCTTGGACTAACGGGCTCTGATACAGCTTCTACCCCCAAGTCATAAAACTGCTTAATAGGCATAAGACGACTAAATAGTCAATTAATTGGTGACTTGGACTACATGCATTGACCCTATCTTACAGTGACTATATTCACACCCACACGACTCTAAATAAATACACAGTACATACTGTACACACACACTGAACGTACACTCTAACACAAAACCCACACATGTTGACATACACTACACACACACACTTTTACACATCATATGCTGCTACTCTGCTCTTTATTTTACTATTATTATTATCTATCCTGATGCCTTGTCACATTACCCTGCCTTCATGTACATATCTACCTCAAATACCTTATTATTATCTATCATGATGCCTTGTCACATTACCCTGCCTTCAT